>NW_018134018.1:0-692 GCF_001952655.1 Monopterus albus
GACATGAGCAGCAAGTAGAGAGAGATATGTTAAAATATAAATATACATATATACACTGTCTTTCTATCCATTGTAATATACAAATGATATCAGGACAGGCCTGAGTCACTAGCATTTCACTAACAAAAATAGCTGTCTTTATAGCAATAATACATTTGAATTAAAGGGGAAAGTTTTATAATATTGAGTATTTTTAACTACAGTTTCCCTCTGGCAAAGTTATCTCCACTCCCTTTTCTGCTTTACTGAGTGAAAGCAATTATTTCTTGACACACACACACACACACACACACATGCTCACTGGCAGATGCAGTAGTGACTAGAAGAAGTTACAGTTAAAACAGTACAACTGTTTTTCCATTACATTACTCATTTTGAATTTCATTGGTTTACTCACATTAATAGGATTGTATCTACATATGCAAACTTAGATTCAAAACAGTTCACAACAGTAGCTGCTGACTCCTGCTACATTTGTGTTAATACCATAAAAAAAAAAAAAACTTAAGTACAGTAACAATAATAATTGCGTGAATAAATAAAATTTAAATCAGACAAACTGCATACAGCTTGAACATTCAAGAGGACTATTTTCTGAAAAGGCAAGAAGTAAGTGACGAAGGCATGAAGGAAGTGACAGAAAGCAAGGAGGAAGTTAAGAAAGCAAGGAGGAAGTTAGAAATGTGGGACAA
>NW_018134019.1:0-692 GCF_001952655.1 Monopterus albus
TAAATCCTAAAATATTATCTTCATCTGATGCACCATGAGATCAGCCTGGATCCATTCAGACCCAAACATTATTGACACACAGACCCTAGAGCCACAACAATAAAATATGACCTTACTTGACCCAATTTTAGGAAAATGATCCTTACTGTAAAAGAGTGAACATGAGCAAATCATCAAGAGCGTCTAATCTACAGAACGGTCACATACCTTGTACAAATCAATGTGCTAAACAGGGTTGTAAAGTTTTAGGTTCGCTATGACAGTGCAGGTGCATTGGTGTAACTCTGTAGAGTTTATGGTCATCATTTGGTCACCTTAAAAGAAATTAATGACTCGTGGCTAATGTTCTTCAATACGGCTTCAGTCTTTGAGAAGAATGGATGTTATGGCCAAAAAGGCTTCAGGTCACCAACAGTATCTGCTGCAGAGTTTGTAAATAGTAGTAATCCCAGAGTAATCTTACAGCATATGTTTCATCATTCCAGCTAAATGTGTAGATTAACTAAATGGTGTATACATACGCCATAATACAGGTGGAAGCAATAAGCAATGTTTGCAATGATCATCCCTTTGTCTCATGTCCTTGTAGCGGAGTGTGGAGGTCACATAAGTGGAGCAGTGTCTGGACGGATTCTGTCTCCAGGTTATCCTGCTCCATATGACAACAACCTCCACTGCACCTGGACTATAGA
>NW_018134020.1:0-692 GCF_001952655.1 Monopterus albus
TGTTACAGTTATAAATATGTGTTTGAAATGTGTTTTATGTTTACGGATATCTTGGTTATGCTAAAAGTTAATGTTATGCTAGCTAATTTAATGAGCTAAGCTATGTAAAGAGGCATAAAATGTAATTGTTTGATTTTGTTTCCGTCTAGCTCTTACATTGGAGAATGACTACAAATTAAAGTCAGTTAACCATCAGTTCTGGCCTTCTCTTTTGACTGGAAGCTACACCCACATTTCACACCCTCACACACTACAATCTTGTTAAACACTCTACATCTTTTTGTAATGTCATGTATCTGTTTTCTTGCCTTCCATGTCTGGTCCTGTTTTGTTAATGTGCTACTTTGTTTCAATAAAAATAAATAAATACAGTGGGAAGCATATTTTTACCTACAACTTTATTACTGGGATCAAAATCTAAAAGAGGAGTTGAGGAAGAATAGCCTTTTAGCAGCATAATCACACCTGAGGAAGCAGCGTCAAGGACAATGGAGAATTCCTTTGGAGAGGTCAAGGTCAAAGTGTTTATTGTCATGTGCAGTTAGGAAACGTGTTTCCCTGGACAATGAAATTCTTATTTTCCGTCCACACTGAATGTCAAACAACACAAGTGAAATATACAGTAGATAAATAGTAGCACAAGATCTAAAGGCACTTTAAACACGAAGTGAAAAGAAATATAATAAAAAATA
>NW_018134021.1:0-692 GCF_001952655.1 Monopterus albus
ATCACAACACAATAAAAACAAGACACCTGTCTGTATAGTCCAGGTCCAGCTGCCTACCGCCTGAGCTGGGACATTAATATGACCAAAATATGAAGTGGAATTACAGGATGGTTTTACAACTCAACCAAATTCCAATGAATCAAGAGATGCATATAAAATTTACAGTGTGACTTATAAAGACAGCTGTTCATAAATTTAATAAACACCAGGACAAATGAGTGCACATAGCAATTATGTCTGTAAACTGGGACTCAATATCTTCTTCCTGACTTTAGCAGCTCATATTCAGAGTGCAACACGTGAGAAGGATCATTAATAGTCTTGGTGGCTTGCTTGTTAATGGAAGTCTCGAAGATTATCTGAAGGCTGGGTAATGGCACATTCCCCATTGTCTTCCCTGCTGTTGTACCAGTTTATTAATCTGGGTCTTAATAAGCACCAGGCTAAAAAAATAAATAAAAGAGATTTTGTTTTTGGACCCACGCAGCATATTTTGCACTTGCAAAACACAATGTCCTGAATGGAGAAGAAGTTTAGCTCACAAGAATTTACACATTCAGACAATGTCAGTCCCTAACTTTTGCTCTAACTCTCGGTAGGGTGACCTATCAGTGAAAGTGACGCTACAGCTGTTTCAGGGAAAAAGAGGTGCAATACTCCTCAATATGATTCACATTGTGTGAGTGTGCGTG
>NW_018134022.1:0-692 GCF_001952655.1 Monopterus albus
TTAACCTCACACAATATTAATAATGACGCTAATAAAACTTGAAGAGAAGAGTTATTAAGCTATTATAACCTTAAGAGATTGTTATGGTTTAGTCTCCCTCACCAGGAGGGTGAGGGAGAACTGAGGTAGGACTCAAGATTGCTGACCCAGGTGCTAGTAAAAAAGGTGGTTTAATGGGGAAAATACAAAGTAACAAAAAACAAAAAAAACAAACAAAAAAAAAAAAACACGTATCATAGTCCACGTACATATAACAGCAAAGTAGGGCAGAGATAGTGGAGGAGACCAGGACGAACAGGTGAGTAGAGCAGACTAACGGTAGGAACCAGGAGAGTAGGAGGATCAGGACGGACAGGTGAATAGTTAAATCAACCAGGAGGACTGGTGAACGAACAGGAAATCCACAGCACAGAAACTGTCAGCATGAACGTCTAGAGACGTATAACACAAAACATATAACCTATGTACAAAATGAGATCCACAGCACAGGAACTGTCAGCGTGGAAGTCGAAATGAGGTGCGACACATACCATGACTATCGGTATAGGTCTATTACTGTTAATACAAGTTAGGTCATTTAAGTAATGCTGCAGCGATGACGAAGCGTCTGCCTGAGGTATAAATAAGGAGGAAGTAATGATCAGGATGCACCCCAGCTATGTGTGCCGACAAACGAGTCACTAATTACTGAA
>NW_018134023.1:0-691 GCF_001952655.1 Monopterus albus
GATGCTGTCTAACATGTTGGTCCAAAACCTCCTATAGGTGTTCAACCTGGCTGAGAGCTGTGGACTGACCCTTGTCAGCATATGATAGCATATGATTCATATTATTTTCATCCTCACCAAACTGTTAGTGACCCCTCATGTCCTATGGATGAGGATACTGTCGTCCTGGAAGAGACCACTCATCTGTTCATGTTTTCCCTTTAATTTAGCATTGTCTGTACAGTATATACTGGGCCTTTCCTTCAAGAAGCAGCTGGTACTTGACCAAGTGTTGGGGCCAGCTGTAATTGCCTCAGCAGCCCTGGAAAACCCAACATTCACAAGAGAGACTGAAACAAGAGTATGTGGGGCGGTATGAAGGACAGCTCTTTTTCAGCCAGGAAATTATTCTAGATAAACACAAAGATCCTGTCCGGCATTGAGTGAGCTCAGTTGTGGGACAAGCTTCCAGGAGAATAATGTGCTGTGAAAAATGTCTCTCCAAAGACACGACTTGAAGCAAGCAGAAAGGTATAAACTGATGAATTCTCTCACTCCCTCACAGGCTTTCTTGTGTAATGAGATAGGCACTGTAACCCTGAGTAATGATTGGAGTCATAAAGTGTCAAGAGGTCTGAGGATCCCGCAGGCTTTGTTTAAAGACGAACTGACAAGAGCTAAAACAGATTTAGATTTAGATTTTTTTTTTTTT
>NW_018134024.1:0-691 GCF_001952655.1 Monopterus albus
CTGGTTTCCCTGGACATGTTGGAGTCATCGATGTCATCGACACACATTAAAGTCATCACCCGAACACTGATGACGGCGTGTGAATTAAAAATGTTACCACAGCATTAACACCTAAGTGGTTGTGAACTGTGTGATCCTTGATTTATGGGATTCAGTGGCCTAATGGACCCACTTGACTGAAGTGACAGTGAAAGTGGGCTGAAACTTTAATTTGAAAATAATCATGTACCTCCTGAATGCACAGTGAGAGAAGGATGCTTCATAAATAACTTCCTACTCTGAGGTAGAACTTTTTTTAGTCCAAAGTTAGCTTTCAGCACGATTCCTAGGACAGATTCTGATACGCTTGATAATTATGGGCCCTGAAGTCTTTTTGCACTTTCCTCAGCCTGAACTTGAACTAGTGACCCATTCCTTGTCTCTGGTGCTGCTCTGTCCTTTGGTCATATATACAACACCTTGTCAGTCTTTCTATTAGGTCTTTAAGCCTTTTAAAGAAAATCAAATACTCATTAACAGTGCTCTGACACCAGACAAGTTGTAATCCTTCACTGAACTCTGACCTAAGTAGCCTTTACTCTCCTGTTTTGTGTCTTTTGCTTAGTGCTCAACCTAGACAATTATTTCTCACAGTCCTACAAACACTTAAGAGATCAATGCTCTCAGAGTGATAATTTCCTCATTGATACAG
>NW_018134025.1:0-691 GCF_001952655.1 Monopterus albus
AGAAGACAATGATGTCATCCAGGTACAAATTGTTTTCTACCATGGATTTGGAAGTGTAAACCAAAAAGGTTGTGTTAGCTTCACTGTGATGACGTTAGCCTCCAGGATTATTTTCTGCCCTTAGTGAGTCTGGATACTGGCAACAGACATCAATGAACAGTAACAATGACTGACAGTGTTGGGCTCCAAATAGTCGCTCCATCAAAATGCTGGAAGGTACTGGGTGCATTGCACAATCCGAATGGCATCCGGTTAAACTCAAATAGCCCAAACGGGGTGCAAAAAGCAGTCTTTGACTTGTCTTGTTCAGTTACTGGTACTTGATTATAACCACTGGCCAAATCCATGGTAGAAAACCACTTAGCCCCAGACAAAGCATCCAAAGACTCCTCAATCCGAGGGAGGGGAAAGGCATCCTTCCTGGTCTTGCGATTCAGCTGCCGGTAATCAACACACAGGCGAAGGCTACCATCCTTCTTTCTCACAAGGACAATAGGAGAGGCATAGGGGCTACTACTCTCCCGGATAACCTGGGTCTCCAACAGTTGGCGTATATGTGCTTTGACGGCCTCATAATCAGAAGGAGGTATACGCCTATATCGCTGTCGTACCGGTACATCATCTAGCAGAGGGATATCATGAGAAATCAAGTTTGTGCAATCAGGGTCACCTTCAAACTCTGAAAACACAG
>NW_018134026.1:0-691 GCF_001952655.1 Monopterus albus
AACATACTAAAACACAGTTTATATTTATATCTATTTATACTTATAGCTTATATTTTCTTATCTTAAATTGTTATAAGCTCTTGTGAATGTCAATATGTTGTGGAAATGCTAAATGAGATTGTGATAGTAGATATGTTATTTTTCACGGCGGAAACTTCTTCTGTTAGTGTAAGTGTAGCTAACTTGATGGCAGGGGTGGCTCACGGATTTCCACAGAGTGAGGAAGCCTGATGACGCAAATGCACATTAACTTTGTAAATAGGTGAAACCAGCAGGTGGAGCCAAAGCTCACCTAGGTTGACTGTTGCGTGTGTATAAGCAACTCCTAAAAACGGCTCTCTCCTGCAGCTTAAAGGGTTTTGAGGTCTTTGGTCTTGGCTGTGAACGTACTGGGGGATCGCACTCTGCAGTATTAACCAACATTATCATTAAGAGCCCACTGTCAAAAAGAAAACACTGACTTAATTCATGAGATGTTACAAGTGAGTGAGTGTGTTTAATCTCTGTGCAAAGGTTTTTGTAAATTCATAAGACTGTGTAACTTGTTTAATAAAGCAGTGATTGCCTTAGGCAATGGCCTAACCTAAAATAATCAAAAGTTCCTGAAAATAAGTTGGCAAATCTGAATGTTTCATTTTATTTTGATTCATCATTCAGCACTGACTTAAGGTTCAAGGTTCAAGGATTTTAT
>NW_018134027.1:0-691 GCF_001952655.1 Monopterus albus
CTGCAGGGTCAGGTTCAGTCTGTCCAAATGACACAGCATGTCACAGACAGTGACAGATGCACCTCGCTGACGCACAGCTCCTCTTCTTTTACGCGTTATTTTTGGCTCACCCGAGAGTAATGTTGTCCTCCAATTATGAAATTTCTTCGTCTGCTTCAACATCAGAGTCTTCTCTCGCCTAAAAAATCATTTCCAGGGCCGTCTGACTACTAATGCGCCTGACGTGCCTTGCTATCCATACTGTGGATAGTGTGCAAGGGGGAGACTGGTCTCCAACTCGATGTGCTGTAAATATTCTGTCTGCCCAGCAACAAGGGTGGGTGTTGCCTTTCAAGGTGATCATAAAACATGCAAATAACCCCCATAACTAACTAATAACAAGGAGACTCACCAATAGGTTGTAAACATGGCACATTGGTCACATCCAACAGTAAGTGGCCATCTGACGAAGTGTGGTTCTGGACAATAGTCTTTGTCCTCTCATCCAACCAGATGCCGCAGTTTGCAGTTAATACCTTATTTGGCGTGCAAAATCATATTGTTCTGAAGTATTGCATATTTTTTATTGTCATCGCTCAAGCCTGCTACCCGTAACCAGCCTTGGATTCTACTTTCTCTTTTTTAGAAAGCTAAACCATCTCAATACATAGCAAAAATACAAAAAAAACTCATCTGACTGAAATATCAAAAT
>NW_018134028.1:0-691 GCF_001952655.1 Monopterus albus
GGGGACACACCTTGGAGTGGTCCTACTTTATGTACCAGTATTTGGTACATGTTCTGTCCATGTCTATTTATTCTACCAATTGTATTTTAGTTACATTTGCTCTTTAACAAGTGTACTTTTCCCTTTTCATCACATTTGATGCTAGTACATTTGAAACTATATCCTGACAAGTCAGTAGTGTGGGGTCTAGTTAAAAGGCTACACCGTCACAGATGGAGCTGTTAAAGAGATACTATATTTCAGCTGCATACATTTTATTTTGTCATAGCGTCTTATTTTAGTGAAATAACCTGTTGAATAAATCAATAGAATTAACATAAGGCACAATCTCAACCACTTCAGTTGTAGTGATATTGTCATTCCAGTATTTCATCTATTGTCTAAGTAAATAGTGCAACACTGGGTTTACCACAACTCTTTCAAACTGCTTAAAATAAGAACAATTTTGGTCATTCTCACAGGCTGTTTTTTCATTCCTGGAAAGTTGAGATTTTGGACTTTATGAAGGTTCTTTTTTGAGAAAGACAAAGTTTTTTTTAATGCAACTTATCATTGAATTTAGTTCTGCAAATCAGAGTCAGCTTTCATTAATTCACTGCTACCTTCCTTAGACTCGCATGTTCAGACTGCAGACTCTGGAGTTTTGGTTTTTTGTACAAGTGAATTTTTTTTAATCAACTTTGAACTTAGC
>NW_018134029.1:0-690 GCF_001952655.1 Monopterus albus
CAGTTCTGCTGTTTAAACAAATCTACATTTTATTATGTGGGCAGTGTGTATACAGCATTTTAGTGGTACAAATCAACAGAACACCAAGTAAAACATGTATTTTTCAATGCATGTTGTTAACTCCGTAGCCCTTATACTATGTGCCATGACCAGCACAGTGTAATAAAAATAAACATACATTTGCATATGCAGAAGTGCTAGAGCCATTATTTCAAAGTTGCAAACAAAAAGCCCCATGTACAGCCAATTATACATTGCACTTTAAAATCTGTACTTGTTAAGTGCACTTGGTTTAGCATTGTGTTCTCACTTCCAAAGCTATGGCACTGGCACACTTAAAATTTTCTATATCCAAGTATTTGGGTTATTTGACCCCATGAGGTTGAAGCATTGATCTGAGGACAGAGGAGCTGCTAACCAATCAGAAAGTCACATCACAGCACCGATCTTTCTGTTAATCAATAGGCTGCAATTTAACTGTGATAGAACATCAGGCAAAATACATTTAGTTGTGGGAGGATGTTCAAAATGAAAAGTGTCCAGCTTTAACATAAGCAAAGATGAAAGCCAGCTAGCTCACTGGTAGGCCAGTCAGTCCATGCTGTTTTCATCACGTCTAAAAATTTAATGTTTTCATTGTGTATACTGTTTGTTGGAAATGCCAAAAGGTAAAACAAACAAACAAACAAA
>NW_018134030.1:0-690 GCF_001952655.1 Monopterus albus
CGACGGGCGGAGTTATTACAGAACTATTGTATTACATCATTTTAATCTTGGAGTACTTATTGAAGTGCAAACTGGGTGTATATGAATATGTTCAGTTACTGTTGTGTAAATATTGAAGGTATAAATCTAATTATAAGGTGAAATTTAATTGACATCATCATTATTTTAACCAGTACACTGATGTAAATAAGACATTTTGACTGCTGTTCATGACATTACATGAGGTTTTGCCAACTATTTTTAAGTGTATTACACGGTGCTGTAGAGTAAGGGTATATAAAAGTCCAACCCACGTCTAGATAAATAATTAATTTGTGCACATAACTGCTACCAGCGCGTTTCGCCTTGTAGCTCATCTGTAACAGGTGTGTTTTAAAGGTTCTTATCACTCAATAATCATTGGTCATTTACCAGTCATACACCAATCATGTCAGATCCATCCAACTAATTCAAGATAATACAAAACTTCCCCATAATAAAGAACTAACACTCAACATTATACAGTAAAGTCTGAAATATTTACAAACATTTTGTGTTACTCAGTGGAAAACCCACAATATAGCCGGAAGAAGCTGCAAAGAAGGTTTTGACATCCCAGGTGTGTTTTGAATTTTATATTTTTGTGACATTTCAGAATCTTGAAGGTTGAGTAGCACATAGTGTCTAGCTGTGGACGGGGTTACTAAAAAA
>NW_018134031.1:0-690 GCF_001952655.1 Monopterus albus
CACAGACACACAGCCAAACCATGTGTGTTAACAGAGGAAAGATGGTTTGCTATAGTTTCACGGCAGGTTAATCTTACAAAGAACCTGTTTTCAGTTTCCTGTGGTCAGTTTCAGATGACCACAGGTGGTTTTAGTACTGGCACACAGGTACTCTTACACCTGTACTGTTCTCCCATCACCTACAAAGTGAAAGGAACAGCAGTGTTCCTGTTCATCAGGGCATGTGCACCTTGTTGTAGTACTGTAACCTGGGGGTGGAGGCAGCTTCCTCCTCCTCAGTGCCCGTCAGCCTCATCAGGAACTCCTCCTTCTCCACTTCCGTCGCTGCCTCCTGGAAGCACTGCAGAGCCTGACAGAGACATAACAGCAACAAGTTGAACCATCCTCTGTGGTCCTGGCTCAACCTGTGGAGCCAGAGGCCAACATGATCAGTCTGGGTGCTGTGACCCACCTTCTGGCCCTCCCCGTTGGCCAGGTAACACTGACCCAACATGAAGCGACAGGAGCCCATGTTCACCTGACACCACGGACCAATCAGCCTCACGTACTCCTGCACACAGGATACACAGGTGAGATCACATTGTTGAGGCACCACTGTCACACTCTGCTCTCATGCTAAGACTTAATGTCTTCTTTATGTACACATTACATGTTAGTTGTTCCAAAGGGCAGGACAGGAACTTTGGGGGG
>NW_018134032.1:0-690 GCF_001952655.1 Monopterus albus
ACAAAATGCGACACAGCTGAGGTGCTGGTCCTGCAAAAAGAGCGAGCATGAGAGAGAAAGGCAGAGGAGAGGTAGGTCGCGCCGAGCGGACTGACAGTCTCCCCATCTTTCTCCCCCATTTCCTGTCCACCTCTTAGTGACCTAGTTTGTGTATATATATATATATTAAAGGTGAAATCAACCCAAAAATTTATTTAAAAAACAAGAAATATAAAAACATATTTTAATAAAAAACACAACCGTAAAATAAAAACATAATGACAGAACATAAAAAAATATAACCACTCAAGAAAAGGCTGTTTTTAAAATGTTTTCCAGAGAGCTTTAGAAGCTGGAGCAGAGGCAGCCTGTCTGGTCTCCTCCAGCCAGTTATTCTAATGTCAATCCTGACACCAAAGGCCACTGACCTGAGTGTCACCAATTTCCCTCCAACAAGAGATATCAGACTGCATACGAGTCCATAAGGGGTTAGTAGCTCAAAGATACAATCAGGAACCAAGTCCACGAGTGCTTTAAATGAAAGCTTAAGGATGGGTGGCCAGAGTGAAGTTATATGGGTTTTCTTTTTGGTTTACTAAGAAGCCCAGCAGCAGTATTCTGGGCTAGTTGGAGCTTGAACAGGTTGTGTTGACAGGAATGAGTTTTAATAATTTAACTGAAATAAAATGAAGGTATGTGTGACAGTTTCCA
>NW_018134033.1:0-690 GCF_001952655.1 Monopterus albus
TAAATATTTTAACAATTACAGCAGTGATATTACAAACCAGTTTCTCCACTTCACCTAGCCCAATTGCTCACATCTGCTTACTAATTAAATAAACAAAGAAAAGTCAAACAATTTAGACAATTTTACAAACATCTATTTCTGTATTAGGGAAGTGGGTTGTGTTGGGAAGTTTGGACTTAGGATTTTTAAAATCGTAGCATCGGCCTTGTTTTTACACCTTCCACCCAAACTCATCCCAGTTAACGTTAAATATTGTAGTTGTTTTACTGTTTTTGGCCACATACACGGACAAAAATGTTCATTCGGTAGGTCTACACGATAGCCTAGCCATTTTTTAAACGGAACCCTTTCACAGTATCAATAACAAATTGGCCTTATCTTGGGTTAAGCTGGGTTAAGGTACGCGTGTGACATATGGCCTATCAAATCGCTATAGCCGCTAAATCAGTCACAGGTGTGTTGTTGTGTAAGAGCAGCAATGTTAATGTAGAGGTGTGCTTACCTCTATTCACTTCTCTGAAAACTTTCACAACAAACTCCCTCGCACATAAACTCGTTTTTCATTAGCGTCAAAACTCACAAAATGAAACCAAACACTTCCGGTCAGGTCGTTCAAATTAAAACCTCATTGGTGAACATAGCCAAGCACTTAGCCTAGCTATTTTGAAGCATGTTGATAAGTGAAAATAA
>NW_018134034.1:0-690 GCF_001952655.1 Monopterus albus
TGCCCCCCAGTGCCATAATATGTTAGCAGTGTTGTTAACGGTGTACTTACTGTATAACTGATTATGCCAAATGAACAAAAAGTGCGCGTATTTAAGTGCTAGTGCAAACACACCTAGTGGGTGGTGGGCTGTTAGAGGACGAGAGCCAAAGTAGAAGCACTGTAAACACCTCTCAGATGAATGACTTTTCCACCAGCCATGAGTCACTACAGCAGTCTGTCCACCAGAAAGAAAGAAAGAAAGAAAGTTTGTGTGTGTGTGTGAGGTGAGAAAGTGGAACGCAATAGTGGTTACAGAAATTAAATGCACTGTGAACACACATGCACACGCACACAACATGATGGCATATTAAGAGATAAAGAACAAAGAACACAGTCCCATTAAAGTGATGAAACAAAATATGAGACAGCTACACCCACTGCTCCAGGGCACACTGAGTCCTTCTGTCTGTCTGACTCACACACACACATGTTGTGGTTCAGTGTGATTTGCAACAAACCTCCCTCATCATAGTCATTTTGTCATTTAAGTGCAAACCAGATATGGAAATGATCTTCTTGTGCATTTTTTGCAAGAGCTCACTGACTTGCCTAGACTACCAGATACACACATACACAATGTGTAGCTATCTTTGTGAAGACATTCATTCAGCCCCTAACCCTTTACCATTGTCGTGGCTAGAGTGTGATG
>NW_018134035.1:0-690 GCF_001952655.1 Monopterus albus
TACATACCCAAAGGCTAAGACAGTGGTGTAGTTGAAATATCGAGAAAGACTTGAGCCCTTCATTAGCTTCTCTACCTGAAAGATAGAAAAAGACAATATCATCTTTCACATGAGTGCATTTAACCACATATTGTATAAATGCATTGATCGTATTTCCCTATCACCTATCTCTCTAGTTGTGGTTGCCTTCAGAGTACTGCTGTTTCACCACTCTGTGATCACTGAGGATGTCAGCCAAGTTATTCTGGTCTATCAGTATCAGAGGAAACCGTGATTCCTGCTCACCATGTTCTGTACTCCCTTGGCCTCTTTCTTGAATGCAGGGCTGTTGTGAGAAGACAGGTCAGCAGAGAAATTCCTGTTGAGGATGGACAGGTAGGCTATGTACTGCTGCTGGACACGAGGCTCCACCACCCAAATCTGGTACTCTGTTAAAGACAGAGGTAAGAAAGTCACACATCTTAAAATAAAAAGTAAAACTAAGAATGTGTAAGGGGCTCTGTCAGTCTGTGCCACAGACTATGTATATAGGATGTAGGCCTACTTTGGTGCAGCATTGCTTTGACCTCAGCATTTAATGTGTCCACAATGACAATGCAGGCAAGCTAATGTTTGCCTTGTTCACCCTCTAGCATGCCAACATTTGCTAATTGGCAGTTAACATAACACAACTGATGGGGAAGTTATTAG
>NW_018134036.1:0-690 GCF_001952655.1 Monopterus albus
CTTTAATTGATTTAGCCTACTTTAACAACTGAGAAACTTGTGATCCTTGATTAATGGCTTACACACATCTATAACCACAGACTTTGTGCCTTAGACATATTGTACGTACAGTGTATTTTATGTAGAGTGTATTGTTATTGTTGATATATGCTCACTGGTTGTATTTTAAACGTACCTACTATTGCGGTTCATAATAAAGTGTGATTGACTGACTTAACTGAGAGATATTCCGTTGTTTTTATGGACAGAAACCACATTCAGGACCAAGCCCTGACTTTCAAGGGCTTGCTTTCTACCAGTTACACAATCCTGACGCTCAGGTAATTGGATAGTCCAAGCTTCTGATAAATGTAGGGTATACTCCGCCCACCTTCGAGTTAGGCAGCACGAAAAAGACATCGTCTTTCTCAAATCGTAAAAGGTAGGAAAATGGACATGCATGAAGTTGGATTTCAGATCACATCTGTAACACATATCTGTTAGGTCTATGTAAAACATTACGCCGCAGGAGATTGTTCACAAAGTCCGCGCAGTGAAAAGTAAACAGCGGAAGTTGCGACAGCTTGTTTTGTTGGGATATAGCACATCGAACTGAAAAGTCTGCGTCAAAATGTTGTTAGTAACCACACATGAACTTAAATGTAATGTCTGTGGTTGTGTGTACAAGATCCAACATTTTAAGAAAACTCT
>NW_018134037.1:0-689 GCF_001952655.1 Monopterus albus
TATTTTCCTATGATAATTTCGCTGTACTACCCACCTCACCATATTATAATGTACGGTCTATTGTCAAGGTATTATGCAATTGTTCTGTGTTAATTAGTGTATATTTACTGTCTTTGCAAAAAACAAATCTGAGTGGGTTTGTCAGATTTTTTTCAAGTTTATCTGAAATATATATTGAAATCTTTTTTATATCTATAGTATATCAATTTGAGTACAGTGAAGTTGTTGCTGTACAGTGCACTCTAGTGGAGAGATTTAAAAAGCTCATGCTCATGCATGGGAATGTTGCCAGTGGATGGATGAAGAACATTACTTCAATTGAGTCATTTACCTATATCTGAATTGTTATATTGTGAATCACTTGCAGACAGATTTAATTTTTAAATGACAAGTGAGTTGTTTCAGTGGGCTGTTGGAGCAGAGAGGACATTAAAATAAAATAAAGATTTTAATGGCTTTTAACTGATTATAAGCAAGCACCTGCCCTGTGGTAGTGTCCTCAGCTCAAACTTCTGGTTGCAGTTCTATACCTCTGAAAACAAAAACAAAAATACTTCTTTGTGTCCACAGTGTGTATCTTGGCACTCTGGTCTCTCATGGGTCTTTAAAAGGCCTGAAGCACTTCAGTACTGCAGTCATAAGATTTCCTGGAATCTTCAGTTCCCAGCAACACAGTGAGCATCAGCTGA
>NW_018134038.1:0-689 GCF_001952655.1 Monopterus albus
TTTTTGATTTTACAGCTTTTGTCTTCATTCAAAGTATCTTACCACAAGCATGCAGTGGCTATACTAAGGCAATCTGTGAACTCTATTCCAGATGGCCTGAAAAACATTTACCCAAATTGTTAGTTTCTGTTTCCTTCCGATTTGGGTGTACCATTGCAAATATTGTACTCACAGTGCACTAATGGCTGTATTCGAGTGAAATCAGACAGCAGGAAGGCTGTGTGTTGTGGTATGACATATTCCTCTCCTAACAGTCTAACCACTGCAGGCAGGTCCGATCTATTCTCTGTCACTTGAGAGAACAGGTCAACATGTGATGTACAGCCATTTTCTGCATAAAGGAACTGAACACACTCCTGCTCCTCATTGTCTGCTAGAGGAAGCTCTTTTGCCATTTCACAAAAAGCAGCAAGACTGCACTGCAGGAGAGGAAAGGGGTCTTTCAGTGTGTCTGTATCTTCCTTTAGATATCCAAGAGATTGGGCAGAATCCACCAAAGACTTTGTTCCCTCCAGGATGACAGACCTGATCTGCATCAGAGCACATGACAGATTACTCAGTCTGGATAGTGTGCTCAACTGAAAATGTGAGGATCTGAGATTTGTACTGAGACTGTATATGAAATGCCTGTAATTAAAGGAACTGACTGTCATGATTCTGGAATAAGACATCTAACCTAAACTGTAAAT
>NW_018134039.1:0-689 GCF_001952655.1 Monopterus albus
TGTTCTCTTTACTTTGTGATTCATTTAATGCGACGCTGCTTCTGTGTGCACATGTATGTTATAGCCCCCAACAACATGCCCAAACAAGACCTGTACATTTGCTTGCATACATCTCAGAGAATCAGAAGAACCCTACACATTGGACAACACAATGAACAGTGTCCAATTCTGGACACAGCCAGAGAGCCCAGCTTATATAAAGAGGCAGTTAGAACCAGCTATGCATGATCTACACCAAGCAAAACCTGCCTAAAATCACCAGAGCAAATTCCACATGACTAACAAGAAAGGAGACTGGCCGCTAGCATGTGACATTTCATCAGACAGACACACAGCAACTATAATGCACACAGAGTCTGGATATTAGTCATTTTGTACAACTGAAAACCTCAGTCAGGCTACTAGTGGTCCAGTCTGCACCTACCTGTCTATGCCAGCCACCATTAGAAGCTGTTTAAACTGCTGTGGACTCTGGGGTAGGGAGTAAAACCGGCCCGGCTCTCTGGAGGGAACCACAAACTCTTTAGCTCCCTGGAACACAAAAGAATGGACATGATTTGAGCCTCATTAGACAGCAGGACATGTTAGATGTGTTTTGAGAAAAGTGACACAATGTTACAAAAACACACATCATTAATTTCAACCCAAGTTGGTTATGTTGTACAGTACTGTGCAAAGGTCATAGGCCA
>NW_018134040.1:0-689 GCF_001952655.1 Monopterus albus
GGCCTGTAGTCATTCAGGCAGGTGAACTCTACTAAAACCTATTAGTGTCTTAAATAGAACTGTATATTGGCCCAGTCACACTGCATTTTGGATCAGCTGCAACAATAAAGAGCTACTGACACACTGTTTGACATTATGAGATGATGTGAGACATGTAGTAGATGTGTAGAGATGTACCGTTGTTGGAATATAATATTAACAAGTTTGGCTGCTGCTAATACAGCAAGGCAAGCTCTTGATTCTCTGGTAACTTTCCTAGATTATGTTTTGGATCATGTGAGAAAATTAAAAACATACCGATATACTAGCAAACATTATGGGATGGCAGTAGACGTACTGGAGTATCAATTTAAATCACTACATTTGGCTCACTAATGCTACTGTATTAGTATTAGTAGTTGATCTACGTACAAACAGCCTACATCCTTGTTTTTTACTTTTTCACCTGGTAGTTGGGTCAGACAACGAAGAGATTCTACTTGTGCTATGGCATTATTCATTAACATTTTCCTCATTGTTACCATTTTCCTCGTTATCGTTTCCCAGGGCATGCAGATCAATGTTCTCCTGCCTGCCCTCTGTGTTTGGTTTGTTGCGTCTTCTCCAAACTTGTCTTACTCACGTCCATGCTGTAAATGACAAAAAACAGATTATTCATCATTTCTGCCCAAAATGGCTCAGTCATTTTC
>NW_018134041.1:0-689 GCF_001952655.1 Monopterus albus
CTGTTATCTTGGAATTTGGCTGGATGATTATACCCACACTGATCATTTATTAAAGATGTTGAAATCAAAATGAGGTTTTTATTTCCCTGTCAAACACCTTGTCCAGGTGCCTTTCTTAAGAGTCTCAGACTACAGTGACACATGTCCAGTCATCATTAGTCTGTTCTCTTGATCCTGTCTGACACTCCTCCTTATGTTTTAACAAGCACTCATCGTTGTCATTTATTTAACTGGATGGACCTCACCAGGAATTTGCCATGCACGCCATATGTATGTTTTTCTTTATCTCTAACTTCCTGTTACCTTTGTGAAATGCATTTTCCTGATTCTGGGTGGATTAGCTACACTCTACTGTACCTGGAGTCTCCTCAGTCTTTGGAAAAATCTGCAAACTATACTTCAGCTAAAACATAACCCCAGACAAGATATTCAGTCATTACTTCAGAAGGAATGTAGCTGTTTTAAATGTATTTGTTAAATATTTCCCAAGGTTTTGTTGTGTATTGTGTGACTGATATGTAGGATGCATGTTATTATCTGACCCGCTCCTGTGTTGCCATGGACACGTATGTGTTCATCACTGTTAACTAGGCGTGCTGCACTGAAACACAAAGCACATGGCCTTGGGCAAGACACTGACCCTGACGGACAGAGTAGTGCCCTGCAGGGACAGTGCTGCCATCAGTGTG
>NW_018134042.1:0-689 GCF_001952655.1 Monopterus albus
TGCTTTTTGTCTGGACACAAGACATCATTATGCAGCTCTTCAAAAACTCTCTCTTGGTAAATGGTCAGGCTGATTTGACAATAAAACTTGTGCTCACAGGAGGTTTACTGTGTGATTTTGCTTTGGTGATAACATCTGCTGTGATGTCAGATTCCTCTTCAACTCCTCTACCTTCTGTAGCTTCTGCTCTGCATTCACGTTTTTCAGCTTGTCTTGATGTTTTGTCTCGTAGTGCAGTCTTAGGTTATATTCCTTAATTACAGCCACATTAGCTCCACAAATAAGACACACGGGTTTACCAGCAATGTCAGTAAACATATACTCAGCCTCCCACCGGTTTTGAAAGGCTCTGTTTTCAAAATCAGCTTTTCTCTTGGCCATTGTTAAGGGCTAGCTTTGAAATTAGGGTTGTATACATCAACAGACGCTTGATTGATCTGACGTAATTGACGCGGGAATGATTGCAGGTAGTTTATCGTTCGGTAAGGCAGCTGTTGCGCTGCATTATGGGATTTGTAGTTTGTGTGTTATCGGTGCTTCATATCGCCGGGCCATTAAAAAAAAAAGATATATAAAATGATCTTGCGGGCCAGATGTAACTGTACGCCGGGCCGGATGTGGCCCACGGGCCTTGAGTTTGACACATGTGCATTAGACACTAGATCAAAAAATGGAGAACACAGCATCCA
>NW_018134043.1:0-689 GCF_001952655.1 Monopterus albus
TTAAGATGAGAGTAAAAAAACTCAAATCGTGGGTCTTCAGAGCTCAACACTTTACGAAGATACAACTCAGATTGCGTTATCTGTCAATAGTGGAGCAAACACAACAGCTAAAGTTTTCATTTGCATTCATGCTCCATTAGGGGGTCAAAGGATTTGAGGTTTCACTCAGTTTTGGTAAAGTGTACAGTAAGTGGCATTACACAACACCTTGTTCTCATCAGTTTGTGTTGTATGAAACAACTGTACCTCATTGTGTATAATCTTCACTACTTAATGTTCTGTTATCGTCACTACAAAGTGTTAAAAAATGCGGTTCTTTTGTTGGAAGTGCAAGAAGTTAAAACAGAAGAGGACTGTATAAAATCAACAGAAAATTTAATCAAAGTGTCAAAGGGTCCACCGTGTACAGAGGTATGACATTTCACGCTTTGTAATCCTATTGGCCATTTAGTGTTAGCAGGTCAACCTCTGCCCACGCCTGCTTGCTGAAATGTGATCTAAACCAGGTGCGTGTGTGTGTGTTGTGATTTTCAGGTCAGCAGCTAATCAATGAATACTGAACAATTGGTTGTCTGCGCTGCAGACCCCCTATCTGTATAGGCTGTTGCAGGACAAAAGCAGCCCTTGTTACAATGCTAAACGGGCCCAGTGGTCATTTCACTTTGTAAGCCCCCTGCTTCTGTAAATAT
>NW_018134044.1:0-689 GCF_001952655.1 Monopterus albus
AGTGCTGAAACGTTTCAAGTGTACTGAGCCATCAACAGAGCTTTTGAATTTTGAATTATGAGACAGATGTACATGTAACTAACATAAAAAAAAATTTGCTGCATTCCATTTAGCTGTTTCAGTGCCAGGGCTTGGTTACTGTTCCTCCTGGCTGACTGGCTTTATGGCACACCTAAGGTTACTAGGTATGCTTGTGTTTAACAAGTCTAAATGTCTGCTAGAGGAAAGCTCTTAGAAAGCAGTGTTATGTTATGTTATGTAATTTCATATGTTTATATGCACTGCCCAGAACAAGAATCATGTTATGAGAGGCCATCTTAGTAACCAGACGTTAAGGTGGCACTGTAATAGCACTCATCAGATAGGGACAAGGTACCATGTACAATCAGTATCATTATCAGTAGCTAAATCATCAGTGAGTGCGTTTACATGGAGGTTATTAAGAGGATCCTGGTTCTGATCATATTCAGCATATGGTGGTTACACGGCATGCAGAGAAATCGAGTAATGCATATTCCTGTATACAGTACATGACAAACTAGTATCCTGGTTACTGATGCCTACTACAGTAAATCTTCAGCCTCCTTAGCTGTGTCATCTTATAGAAAACATTTGGTAACTATATTTATTTGTTTTGTTAGTGAAAAAGACAATAACGTTAATAACCATTAAGCAATTTAATGTTTTTT
>NW_018134045.1:0-689 GCF_001952655.1 Monopterus albus
GCATGTTAGGTCTTATTCTGCTCCTGCTTCTCTCAGGTCAGTGTCCAGAGGGCATGGTGTACATGACAGCAGCTGAGTGCCAGGCTCACGGCAGTGCATGTCCACGCCTGTGTTTGGACATGACCTCCACAAATGTGCAATGTGCCGCCACCTGTTACAACGGCTGCTACTGTGACCAGGGCTTCTACCTGCTAAATGGCAGCTGTGTGCCATTAGCACAGTGCTTGTGTTACTATCAGGGGGAGCTGTACCCAGCTGGTGCCACCCTGGTTTTTGATGCCTGCAATAACTGGTACTGTTATAAAACTATCCATAAATGCAGCGTCTGTTGGATACATACCATATCTAAAATCAACCGAACCTCATTCTTGCACTGTCTCTAACAGTACCTGCCTTAATGGAGAAATGCAATGTGGAACAGAACCTTGCTCTGGTTAGTGCAAGTTAGTTTACTATCAACTGCAGGTTTAATCCCTCCATGTTTCTCTTTTCCTGTTTTCTCATCATTCCTTATTGTCTCTGTCTTTCTGTACTGATCCTGTGCATATGTGTGGCTCTCAGTGGACTGTGGCTGGAGCAGCTGGACCCAGTGGAGCACCTGCAGTCGAACATGTGATGTTGGTGTGAGAAGGAGGTTTCGCTCGGGAACTAATCCTCCACCAGCATTCGGTGGTCATCCCTGCAAAGGA
>NW_018134046.1:0-689 GCF_001952655.1 Monopterus albus
TTTTGTCAACATGGCAGAAGCTTAAACTAAAAACTTGAATGAGTTCAGTTTATAGTCATACAACAAATGAAACATTTAGCAAATCGTCATATTTAGTGCTGCAGCTGACCATTGTTTTTGTGGTTTGTTTTACAGTTCATCATTTTACTCATAAAATGTCAGAACAAGAAAAATAAAAATCCCAGACTCCAGGGGATGTAGTCAGATTGCTCCTTTTATTTTTTAGCAGTCAAAAGAAAATTGTCTAAAATGGCAACAAATCTTCAAGCTTGACATTTTCACTTCACCAATTATCAGTTGCCTGTTTTTGTTTTAGTAGAATGTTTTGAATTGACTGGTTTAGTTCTGTTCGGTTTTCTGTCTCTTGACTAGTCAAATCATTTGAACACTAATGGTTATTGATTCTACAACAGTATCAGCACACATGGTTTATAAACACAACCCCTAACCTCAGCACCATTCTATGTCATCTGGCAGACGAAAGCAGCTCTGGCAGAGGAGAAGAAGTTCCAACAGCACATACTGGGCCAGCAGAAGAAAGAACTGACCAGTTTACTGGAGTCACAGAAGCGTCAGTATCGCCAGCGCAAAGAGCAGCTCAAAGAGGTATGAGCTGACACCTAACACCTGTCTATATATCTAAATACCACTGTTGATGTTGGATGATGCTGTGTGAAGCAGAGTACACC
>NW_018134047.1:0-689 GCF_001952655.1 Monopterus albus
TTAAATTGTTCTAATAACATCATACAAATTTATATATCTCTGTCCGACACAGTCATATGTTTTATCCCCCACTTCTCCTGCTTACTAACCTCCCTGTGCACTTCACTGGCTCAGGCCTGGTGGTGTAGTTATGCTCAACTGTGTGCATCTTGTAGTGTATGGAGAAAAAAACCCCAGTAACATAGTCACCATCCATTGAGAATGCAGGTAGATGAGCAGTACCCTGCAGATCACACTTCACAGATAAAGTCTCAGTACTGACCCCAGCACCAGCTCTAACCTCCACACACTCAACACTTTGTTTCAGATCATCCCCACAAAGATTCAAGGTAAGACCTTAGTTCAGCTCAAACAAACTCAGAGCCAATTTCACAGCAATGAAGAAAACAGAGATGTCCATCCCTCAAGTGCATGTGTGCAAAAGTGTGTTTTCACTTGTTTATATAGCATTTCAGACAAAAGCATCAATTCTTCTACTGTACGTCAGCTTACTAGGCACTGACAGACCAGCACACGCAGGTGTAGAAATTCCTGAGGGAACGCCAGGTCAACCAGTACTATGATGTTTTGCACATTGAGAAGGGTGATTAATTAATTAGAAATTTAGGAACAACAAGTACATTTAAATAACATTTAAGTAACACTAAAATTAATACAATAACCACTGTTTATTTTGAACAAAGAATAAA
>NW_018134048.1:0-689 GCF_001952655.1 Monopterus albus
TGTGCGCGCACGTGTGTGTGTGTGTGTAGTGTTCACTTGTATGATGATGATGGTGATGCTGATTGGTTAATTGCAGGCAGCTTCCAAGTTCAGTGTAGAGCTTATTCTGTGTTGTTCACATGTTGCAGTGCAAAGGGAGTGGCCTGTGGAGGCTGTGAGAGGCATGTAATATGTTTAAATAGGGCAAAGTAGTGTTTGGAGAATTGGTAATTACTTACATCCCTCTCTGGCCATAGGGACACTGTCCAGATCTCACCCCTCCACCACATCCATACTTAGACACACATGCACAAAATATGCTCACACCACTATGTAACCCAGTCAAATACTCAATACAAATACACAGTCAGTCCTAGTGAGCCATTCTGCCAATCAACCATCAGCAGCAGCTGCCAGCATCAAAAGTAGCCAAAGTAGTTTAGTAGTATTAGATTCAAGATATGTATCCACCTATTTCTTATTGTGACTGATTTGTGAAAAGCCACTTTCCCTCACTTTACAGTACAGTGGTTTGTGTGTCTTGGCTGTAGAGTCTACAGCTGTTTTGTACCACATTTGTACACAGTGTACAGTACATGGACATGTCATGTGCTTATTAGAAGAATAGCCTTATAGAGCGCTGTAGGAATGATGTATTCTTCTAGGCCAGCCTGAAAGTTAGGAAGCTATTGTAAGGCTATAAACAAACT
>NW_018134049.1:0-689 GCF_001952655.1 Monopterus albus
CCCCCATCTCACAACACACACACGGATAAAGGGTGCAGCTCTTTGTCATGGCCGAAGAATCAAACACATTTGGGGGAGGTGGAGGGTCTGTACACCGGCTGAAAATATGCTAATCAACTTTGAGGCCCCGTTCAAAACCAAACCATCAGAGCCGTTCACTCCATCGTGGCCCAACAGATCTGAAGGAGTCTAGAGCGGAATAAGCAGATGATGGCAGCTTCACCGAGCAGCTGAATGGACTCGAGAGAGGCCTCCACCATATTACTGCAACTGTTTAACTTCAAAAACCTAATGGTGAAGCCTTTCTTACCATCATCTTATAGGTCTAACCCCAAAGATCCTATAAAGATAAACAGTGGAAGGAGAACATTTAACACGAGTCACAAGCCGTCTCCGAATCATCTGCTGGAAAATATTCCTTAGCATCCCAGTTCTGTCTGTGTGTGATTTTGATTCTATGGCACAACTTGTACATTATCGCATCATTCCATGGTCAAGGGAAATTAAACACAGTGGTGTAGAAGAGGGGGAGATGAAGAAACAGAGGGAGGGAAGGATCAAGAGAGGGAGGGCGACAGATGCTACCTGTCTGTCTCATAGGTATCCTGATTACGAAGAGATGAGGAGGAGATGGGAGTAGGCTGTGTGCCAGTTCATCAGAGCCGGCAGAACAAAACAAAACAGAGGAA
>NW_018134050.1:0-689 GCF_001952655.1 Monopterus albus
TTTTGATGGAGGGGTTGTGATTGGTTCAGATTCCAGGGCTTCAATTGGAGGGTGAGGATGCTGATGCTTGATAACATTCATGCATTTTACTAATTTTAGAGGTTCAGTATTTTTCACACCATGAGCATCTAATAATTAATAATAGTGTGTTTTAACTATTATTTGAGCCAGATTTTACTCAGGCTAGTCAGGAAAAGTCACAACCACTCACTTAATTAACCAGTAGGAGAAAGCTCAACTTGCAGAAAAAACAAATCAGCTGTGACCTCACCAGTGGCAGAGTTAACTTAGTCAGTAAAATAATTTTAACATGGTCTATGCAGAGACATTCTAACATTTGTTTTATGACCATTATAACATCTGTAACAATGGGCTTCATGAATACACTTATAACAACGTCTCCCTGCTGCAGACGTTATTCTGTCTGAGGGGTCTCTTTGCTTTATGGCTTTGTTTATTCTGTCTCTTCAGGGAGTATGTGTCATCTAAGACCATCAACAAGGTGATTCAGGTTCATGAGCGGATCTTCTGCTGCATTGCTGGTTCACTCGCAGATGCTCAGGCCGTCACCAAGGCTGCAAAGTTCCACCTGTCCTTCCACAGGTGCCACACACACATGAATACATTACACAAGTCTGCACACATGACATACAGTATGTAAATGTGTGCACACAGAGAAAACATGATCA
>NW_018134051.1:0-688 GCF_001952655.1 Monopterus albus
AAAAAAACAAAGGGATAGAAGTGAATGGGCCACTGCAGAAATGAGCCTGGTGCTTTGACAGCCTGAATGAAACGTACTGTATTGTACGTTCTCTGTGGGTGGACATGGCAGTGGGGTGGGGAAATGGGAAGTGAGGAATATCAGATCAGCCGCTCAGGGCATTTAAACTGCACTTTTTTCAGTGAGAAAGACTAGCAGCATCCTGCTCTTTCCTGCCCAGACTGTGACACTCAGCTCTCAAGAGCTTTGTTTACTTTATTTATCTTCTCTTGTCATGTCCAAACAACCACTGAAGCTCTGATCTAGATTCTCACATACAATACAGCATGTTGCTTGATAGGTTACCCAGAGGAAGTTTGTGGCTTTATGTGGTTGACGGGCAGCACAGTAACCATACAGTACTGTGCGACAGACAGGGAGGCGAGGGAGACTCAGGTGTAGTGGAAATCTGATTCTGCAGTGCAGGTGCTGAGATAGCATTTACTGGAGTGTGTTAGTCTGTGCTGCAAACACACTCCTGTGTTTGGCCCATCTTGCATCTTTTAAGTTTATTTCCAGAAATATAAAAGTTAGAAAACAAAAACATAATGTTGTATCGGTATTATTAACCTTCCTCTAAACATGCAGCAAACTCTGTTATCAGACAACACAACACAGTTTTATTTCAAAAGAAGGGAAATGAGATGTT
>NW_018134052.1:0-688 GCF_001952655.1 Monopterus albus
ATATAAATACATTTTAATTTGATTTGACCTATCACTACATTTACTTAAGTAGAGGATTTGAATACTTCCTCCACAACTTATATTAGTTTGTTTTGTACACATGTATATGTGTCTCTGTCTGTTTGTCCTCAATAATTCCATATTGTGATTTCTACAATAGCATCTGTTTCTGGTATTGTGTAAGAGGTACAGTCTATATATTTATGCATAACCTTAATGTGGTTACTGTACCATTCTCTGTCTGCTCCTAGGTGGAGCTATGCATGCCATGTACTGCTACTCTCCTCTGTCTGACACCTGGTCCCTTGTGACTCTTCTGGGAGAGCGGGCCAGCTGCGCCATCGCTGCCTGTAACAACAAACTGTTCATCACCGGCGGACGAGATACCAAGAACCAAGTCATCTCCACAGTGATGTGCTGGGATGTTGCCCGAGGGGTGCTGACAGAGGAGTGTGTTTTACCTATGGGGGTGTCACACCATGGTAGTGTGACACTCATGAAGTCCTACACACACATACACAGAATCACACCTGCTTCAGAGTGTGAATGACACAGGCTTCTGTGAACACAACTTTATCATCGCTGAGAATGGTAGTGAGATGGTGCATACAAGTGAATATTGTTTAAAAGTGATTTTTGTGTCCATTACAGTGCTCATGGGTGAGTGATCACTTACAAATAATAGGAG
>NW_018134053.1:0-688 GCF_001952655.1 Monopterus albus
TTTTTTTGGTTCTTAAAGACAGTGATCTTAAGAGGACAAGCAACATTGAGAGACATTTCAGTGCTCTCTTCATTTGGCAGTCATCATCTGGACAAACTCTGTAAAAACAAAACAAAAAAAAAGTAGAAATAGTCTGAGAAAGATTAGGTTGTCACTTCTTTGATAATAACAGCATCAGGTGAACAACGGTATGTTGGACAGTCCAAACAAGTCAAAGAGAAACTTCTGTAGTTGTGGGTAGTTTATCACTGTCCACTGTCACATCTGCAAACTAACAAGGATCACAAACAAACATCTCACCTTCATAGTTGACCTGACCGTCACCATCAATGTCAGCCTCGCGGATCATTTCGTCCACCTCCTCATCAGTCAGCTTCTCCCCTAAGTTGGTCATGACGTGCCGTAGCTCCGCTGCACTGATGTAACCATTACCATCCTGCAGACAGCACCAGAACAACTACTCTTATAGTATTTATTTACCATTTTATACAAAGGAACTATTAGCAGAGTATGACTGAAGTCAGTTCCAAGGGCTTCAGGTCAGCACAACTTTATAGTTGCTACTGTATGATTTTCCTGGTGCCAGAAACAAAGGTTTATGCTGCTCATTACTTGCCTGGTACATTTACAATCTGGCTACCTCTTTAGCCTCTCCTGTACTTAGATCTGACTGATAAATATTTACATG
>NW_018134054.1:0-688 GCF_001952655.1 Monopterus albus
CAAACTGATCAGACGCCTGCTGAGATGTGATGATTGGACAAACATCTTCATCTCAACCAGCGACCGAGTCAGTTAAATACAGCGGTGGCTCCATGAATATGTGGACGGTGCGTCTGCAGGTGTGTCTTGTTACATCTGTGAGCACTCAGGTTTGTCAGGGTGGATGTGAATCTCTACATGGACGTGAGAGGTTTTAAAGTGCATTTTGACGTAGCAAGGTCAAACCAAACCGTGGACGTTGTGGCATGTGAGACCAAGAAAGCTTAACATGTAGGGACACATCATCATTATCAGATATCCTGTAAATGGTTTTAAAAACAATCGACCGCTTTCTAAAAACATCCTCACAAAGACAGATACAGAACACACACCTCCAACCAGCAGGTACCAAGTAGTTGCTGTCAGGTTGCCATGGTGATCCTAAGGCACCCTTCCCTCAGCCTCCATGGTAACTGTTGCCATGGTGAGTCCCACCACCATCCTCACTGTTTCCTCAGTGATGTGAGCAGGTCACACAGCTCCTCTCTTGAGCTGCAGACCACACACAGGTGCAAAGGGTCAAAGGTCATGAGGGCTCTTCACCTGTGTTTACTCAGTGAAATGGTTCCATACTGGGCTCAGACTGGTTTCTGTTGGCCTATAAGTCACTAAGGGGTTTGGGAATCAAACCATTTGTGTTTCCTGACTG
>NW_018134055.1:0-687 GCF_001952655.1 Monopterus albus
ATAGCCACACTGTTATGACATAGCCACACTGTTTGCCATAAACCCAACCAGCAAGACAAAATGTGTTGTCTTTCCTTCTGCTGCTATAAGGTGGCTTTGTCTGCAGGAAGCTATGGTTGTGGTTTAGTTATTAATTTGAACTAACTGGTCAAAATCTCTAAACTCTCAACTTTCATCTGTTTTCCTCTTTTCATAGTGACCTGCCAAATCATTCTTGTGAATTGAGAGCTACTGACTTTCAGAAAACCATCTGGTTGTAGATAAGATTTTATTTGACATATATTCAACTGCAACTAGCCAAAACCAGATAGGATTTGATATAGTTTATAGGTCATACCCTGCTCAGTTTAATAATCCTTAGAGGACATGAAAACTACTCCTAATCAGCTTTGTACTTTTTACTCTTACACAAACATTTCCTGGAAAATCTATAAAATATAACAGTATAACAGCTTCCTGTATTGCTGTTTTGTGCTCTTCTCACTAATTTCAAGTGGGTGGGGCTTAGTTAGAAAAATATGATGTTGCATATTTCTGTGCAGGAATTTATGTTAGATGTGAGGATGTTGTGGGGTTGTTTGCTTTTGAGTTGCTTTTGCTGCTGTTTAAAACATATCATGCCAGATTAGCTCTGTTTTGGTGTGTTAAGGTTTATGTAGAGATTCAAGACCATGTCTCAATCATTTG
>NW_018134056.1:0-687 GCF_001952655.1 Monopterus albus
ACTTTTGCTTTGGACTCACTCTGTCTGTACATTTCCCTGGTCAGCTTTATTACTGGGATTGAAAACAAGTCTTCTCTTCCCTTCCCTTGTGTAAAATAAACTATTTGAGGCTTATCTGCTCGCCTACTGGTCTGCACTGGGTTCCCTCAGTGCCTGGTGCTTCATTTTAAACTCTGTGACACATCTCATCTGCACTTTGTGTTAAATAAACTGTATGTTAATTGTTTCACTGCAACTGTCTGCATAAAAT
This sequence comes from Monopterus albus, assembly GCF_001952655.1. Lineage (NCBI taxonomy): Eukaryota > Metazoa > Chordata > Actinopteri > Synbranchiformes > Synbranchidae > Monopterus > Monopterus albus. The sequence continues at coordinate 251 of NW_018134056.1, forward strand.
AAATTAACTTCTATAAGATGTGTTTCTTTTGGTTTTTACCATCTACAGTATCTTGTTTCTTAGACTAAACAGGGGATGGGATACAAAATGGATGCTGGACAGAACAATCATTTGTCATAGTTTCAGGTCTAGTGGCTCATGGCGTCCAAGACCTCTACTGTAGTAAACAAGGTGATACAATTACTCCAGCTACTGGCATGTGACGGTTTGAAATATAGGACAATAACCCCATTGTCATGGCTGGCTGGGTTTGCCTATAGTCAGTCAGTCAGGTCATGGGTTTTCCCTTCATTCCTCCTGGATTAGATGAAATTCTTCTTCTCTTTTTATTTGTATTGCTATAAGCTTGCCATTGGGTTTTATTTGTATATGGTAAAGTAGTGCTCAAGTACTCAAGTACTATACTTACATGTAAGTACAGTTTTGGGGTATCTGTA
>NW_018134057.1:0-687 GCF_001952655.1 Monopterus albus
TGACTGGGTCTGTCTGCTGTTTGCTGTGGGAGAGGTAGCATACTGGAGGTTTTGAGAGCTGTGTGCTGTTGTTTGAAATGAGAAGAGTGGAAAGTGAGCCAACACAGTAAAGCTGTGTGCACAGCTGGCAGACTCTGTAAAGCTGCAGCGCTGAGAGAAATTGCAGTGCCGGTGACAGTTCCACCACTCTAAATGTTATGACGCTGGTCAGTGGCAGCTTTCAGTTGCTCGACTGTAGATGTGGGTTAGTAACTGCTATTTTATGAAAGCAGGTAACTGACCTGACTTTGGCTGAAGTCTGTTAGCAGCAGTCTCTACTCACCAGTTCTGCTTTGCTGTTCTCATTGCTGCCTCATTCCAGCAGTGGTTCCAGCATCTCTGTCAGGAAGCATCAGTGCTGGGTCAAATCAGAGGCTGGTACCCAGAGATGGCCCCAGGCTGCTCTGACGGTCACACCTGCCTCCTCTCCCCCAGCACACCAGGCCATCATAGGCTCATCGCATGGCCCCTGTGCAATCGTCTACATGAACAGAACCATCAGATTGGTTCACTGCTGCTGATAATGTCCCATCAGGTGCAGCCTCATATGATGCAGTCAGACACACAAGTGCCAATCAGCAACAAGTTCAGTAGTACTTTAGAAAACCACTGCATCTATAACCCTGTTTGTTCCCTCAAGCACATGAG
>NW_018134058.1:0-687 GCF_001952655.1 Monopterus albus
ACAAAAAAGAAGAAAACAAAGAAAAAGGTGGCATTCAAGCATGGAACGCGCAAACACGTTCGCTTTGGTGGGCGCCATGTTGACAAATTATGGGAGTTATATTCTTGTTCTTGATTTCTTGATACTATATTTTGTCTTGTTCTTAGGCATTTTTGATTTGTTTCTCAGGGATTAATTGTGGGAGGATTATCTTGTTCTTGATTGTCTCTCAAATACTATATTTTGTCTGGTTTTTAGGTATTTGGAATTTGTTTCTCACGATATGTGTGTGGTGTTTGTTCATATGGTGTGTTGTTGCTGCTCTCTATTGCTGCTGGAACCCAGGAATTTCCCCATTGTGAGATCAATAAAGTCCTACCTTACCTTGCCTTACCCTACCAGCTTTGGACATACGATCAAATATTTCCTGCAAAACAATAAGAATTGTAATTTTTTTGTAGTGAGCTTCTTGGTTGTGATCTTTTAACCATTTACTCACCAGTAAGATGCAACATGTTTTCCACTGCTCAGAGCACCTTGTTTAAAAGAAGGAAAAAAAAAACAGAAGAAATCAAGCTCATGTGAAGTTGTACAACACTGTTGGTTGGGGTGAGTGGATATAGGAGAAAAAAAAGAAACATCAAGACACTTCAAACAGTGGGTAGGTTAGTGGGGACGGTAATTGCTCATCAGAAAACATATACCTTT
>NW_018134059.1:0-687 GCF_001952655.1 Monopterus albus
ACATCTGACATTGATGGTGTTGAGAATTTCCTCCAGTTTGGACTCCATCACATCCAGTTTGGCCTCCAACACGTCCAGTTTGGCCTCCATCACTTTTTGTTTGGTGCTGATGGTGCTGATGTCAGGCACAGGTTGATGGTTATCAGTTGCTATATCTTTGATGATGATGATGTTGTTTTCACATCTGTCTCCGTAGAAACCATCAGGACACTCGCACAGCCACTCATTGGAATCCAACAGCCTCTTGCATGTCCCACTATTCTCACATGGATTTGTATTGCAGACAGGCAACCTCCTGGAGTAATATATGGAACGCTTATATGTATACCCATCCCATGTACAATATACTTGAGTGAAGGGTGGAGGGAAAACAATGTTTTCCCCATAGGTCACATGTGTCGCTTTGGCAAATTCTTTAAAGTTTATAAATTCGTGCGTGGGTGCCAAACCGCTCACTTCTGGAATTTTCCAATTGTGCTTGCATTCAACAAATGTGTCATTAATGAGACAATCTTTTCCATCAAAGCATTTTTTGGCTGCTTCTTTAATTGCTTCTACACTTACAACATCTGCTTTCTGAGTGTGGCCCACAGCGACAGTGATCGTGCCCACAGGGATCTTGATCATATCAAGAACCACATAATTGGCTTGATATTTTTTATCGTACACCAGCACCACCCAGTCGTA
>NW_018134060.1:0-687 GCF_001952655.1 Monopterus albus
AAAAAAGAAACGCCAGGTTTACTGATGGACATTTTATTGGGGATCTTCGTTGTGCCATTATTTTGCTATTTAGCTTCATCGGTGGACACGAGTATGAGCATGTAGCTAAATACGGGGTTTTCTGTAAAACATTTTCGACTTTTTCATGTGTAATAGTATTGTGTACTCCGAGAGGGAAGTGAGGTCGCACACCCCGCGGGGCTTTATTGTGGGTTTGTTTTCTACTTTGCAACGTTAGCGGGTTTTTTGGTTCAGTTAGTTTGCTAACAAGTCACAGAGATAAGAGTCAACACAGCACATAACGTAACATTACAATGAGTTTTTTTGGTTTTGGACAAAGTGCAGAAATTGATGTTGTCCTGAGTGACGCTGAAACGAGGAAGAAGGCTGAGCACAAGACTGAAGATGGAAAGAAAGACAAATACTTTCTTTTCTATGATGGCGAGACAGTCAGTGGAAAGGTGAATGTCACGCTGAAGAACCCCGGGAAGAGGCTGGAGCACCAGGGCATCAAAATCGAGTTTGTTGGCCAGATAGGTAGGTCAGAAGACTCATAAGCTGAAAGTGGTGCCTCCATATGTCTCGTTTTGTTTGACCAAAATTTCAACTACCCCAAAATAATGATTTTTACAATGCTATATAACTAAAAGACCAAGTAATGATCGCATTTGAGAGGTTGGAATCAGA
>NW_018134061.1:0-687 GCF_001952655.1 Monopterus albus
CATACACCGGTTACACCAGCGGTTTGTCCCTCTCTGGCACTGGTAGTATAATGTTCTGTGGTCCACTGTTTATGTAGACCGAAAGGGAACAAACGCCAGCGGCTGAAGTTTAGAGTTTGGTCATGAAAAGCAGTGTGAATACGACTTTATCCTGCTCCTCATCTTCCCGTTATGTTGTCTGTGTGCAGAAAATGGAGGCGGCGTATTACGACAACATTATGGAGCAGCAGCGTCTGGAGCCCGAGTTCTTCAGGGTGGGATTCTATGGCAGGAAGTTCCCCTTCTTCCTCAGAGTGAGTTCAGCATTTATCTGTTGTACAGTATTAGCTGCTTTTCAGTCCTTAAAATCCAGGTCACCGTGCACAATAACGGCTCAATGTGGAGTGAAACGTGTTCTTGGCGTCAACGTCTCGTTTATTTTCCCACAAATTCTCTGACTGTTAACGTGAACACGACTTTATAAAAACCTACATTTCTCTTACCCGTTTGTGTTTTGATGTGTTCCCACCAGAACAAAGAGTTTGTCTGTCGTGGACACGACTACGAAAGGTTAGAGGCCTTCCAGCAAAGGATGCTGGGAGAGTTCCCACAAGCCATTGCGATGCAGCACGCCAATCAGCCGGACGAGGGCATCCTGCAGTGTGATGCTCAGTGTATCCTCCAGCATCTGTGTGTGTTGATGTTCCT
>NW_018134062.1:0-687 GCF_001952655.1 Monopterus albus
TATGGGCAATGTTAGGCTTGATTCCAGCGGCCTTTCATGACAGTTTATATTCTAAATAAGAGCGCTTTACGCCTCCTATGATAGACCTAAATTATAGGGAGTGACGTTGGCATCTGTCACGCAGTGTTTCAGAGCGGGCAGTGAGCCCCACCAGGTGAGATGCGGCCTTGTGGGTTTTAGCACATGAGGGTTCCCATGATGTGCACAGCATTCAGATTTTACGCCGACTGGTCCTCTTATTGATGCGTTTCTATCAGTGACCCTGCGGTAGTTAGTGCCATGCCCTGAGATGGCCCGAAGGATTTGACGCATTACTGTGCAGATGATTTTGTCGAATCGAAGCAAAGAAGCGCAGTTTGTATGCGGTTAAATGATGTTCAGGATGGCAAAATGGCACACACAGTTAGGCCCTGCTAGCGAGCCAGCACTAACTAATCCCCTGTCATACTCCAGTGGAGACTACTATTGTGGTTATGGTTGATATAGAAACATTCTGTACAATTTGTACTATCTCCCATGATAATACACTAAGGGTGTGTGTTCTTTGACCTAAAATAAACAATTGCACCTTTGCTACGATTCTACTAGGATTTGTGTACTTTTTCAGTCATTTATTTTTCTTAATGAAGCATTTAAGATTTTATATGCACATTCATAACATGCACAGGTGGAAAGTAACTAAGTACA
>NW_018134063.1:0-687 GCF_001952655.1 Monopterus albus
CTAACGAAAAAGGAATTCCACAGCACAAAAACTGTCCCAAACAAAGAACAACCCCTGCAGTCGCACAAAAACAAACACAAAAAGTCCCAAAACGGCAAAGGCACAAAACCATGTCCAAAGGGTCAAAAGAAAACAAGGCCACCAAAGGTGACCCATGAGCATCAGGCAGGGGCAAAGAAGGGCAGTCCATGAAGGCGACGTAGTCGTCAGGCTAGGTGGTGAAGGAGGACAGTTCAGGAGGACAACCTTGGCGCCAGGCTTGAGAGCGTAGCGGCCAATCAGGAGGACGACCTCGGCACCAGGCTTGAGAGCGCAGCGGCCGTTCAGGAGGACGATCTCGGCGCCAGGCTTGAGAGCATAAACGCCAGTCCAGAGGACAACCTCGGGACTGGACAAGGCACCGGAGGGGCGGAGCGGGAGGGCGGCCACGGGGCTGCTGGAGGACCAATGGTGTGCTGAGCTGCAGGGTTGGTGCAGCTCTGATGGAAGAAGTACAGGCAGGGGCCGAGATGACGGCGACCCCCTCTGGAGCTGGAAGCAGGGTGGCACCGTTGGCAAACTCCTCTGGTGCAGGAAACAGGGCAGCGCCATCAGCAACCCATTCGAGAACTGGAGGCAGCTGGGGATCTGACTGAGACGAGGGCTGCGGCAGCTGGTGGTCTGGCTGGGGGGCACGTGGAGGCCGCA
>NW_018134064.1:0-686 GCF_001952655.1 Monopterus albus
TACTGAGTGCCTTCCTTCTTCTTGTGCGCTAGTGATGTCGTTCTTTTTGAACGAATCTTTCCCATGACTCAAGAACATGTCCATGAATCTTTAAAAGATTAGTACACCTAGTGATGTTCCCTCTGAAACCAAGGCTCTGAAGCTTGCTTCAAACTCGGAAGGATAGTTTTCTGAAGCACTGTGCCGGAGCTTGCTTCAAATCAGGAAAAACCACGTGACTGATGACGTTCAAACCATTTCTGCTTCATTCAGACTGAATCAGTTGACTGGTTTGGTTCGACAGGCGGAGCTTTGAAACATTGGCATGATACAGATGTATTTAAGATGGATGAAACAGCGTTCTGTCCTACCTCTTGTGAACACATTTTGGAGTGCCTCGCTATGGAGCCATCAAGGAAACGGTCACAAGTGTGGGAACATTTTGAATTGGTGCCACCGAATAAGGTAAATTATATTTCCAAGATTCAAGCTTTATTGTCAAGTCTGTTATTCATACAATGAATGTCCAAGTTTACGATCCCCTATGAATAAACACAGAAAGAATAAATCACACACTGTGATTTCATAGGTGCAGTGTTTGCGATGTCCTCAGCAGCTGATGTATAACAACAACAGGTCATCAATGCCTGTTAATGCTACCAGGATGACGTGTCTGTTGGGTAAGGTATTTTTAGTCAGATAGATAT
>NW_018134065.1:0-686 GCF_001952655.1 Monopterus albus
AGAGAAAGATTTAGATGGTCATTAATCTTGGATCCTTCTCATTTTTCATAACACAAAAGATATCTGACTGAAAGTCCATGGCACTTTATGTTACAGTAAAGTAGCTGACCTTTTCATGAATGTCTGTGCATTTTCCTAGCTTGGGTCAGGTGTTTATTGTGTCTTCTTGTCTGATCCTCAGTGGATTATAGATGAATTGAGTTTCTTCCAATAAACAGTAATGTGAGACGACAGCAACACAATATGATTGAATGTAAGATGTTGTTCATGAGTGCTAGTGCACACAGGTCAAATAGTTAACTCAACTTTTTGACAAATGGAGAAACCTTTACTTATCAGGAGCTACAGTTTGTGATTCCACAGATGCAGCAGGTTTTTAAATACTATTACTTCATGTCCATTTGTATGGCTTTCACATTATTGTTTTGTTTTTATTTGTTAACAAAAAAGTTTTTATTAGGTTTTGTGGTTTCATCATCAAAAATAGGCTGTTAAATGTTTTTGTCATAGCTTTTGTTAACTAAATTAATATTGTAACAAATCACTTCATGATAACACTTCAAAACTTTGTCTTTGTCACCCTTGCATTTACAGATTGGTAGAACTGCTGGCTTCATAAACTACTGAAAAATTAACTGTTCCACCATTACTATTAATAAATTCAACAGAAAGTTTCACTATATACT
>NW_018134066.1:0-686 GCF_001952655.1 Monopterus albus
GTCCCCAGCACCACACTGTTCTGCTGATCCAGTCCAGTACTGCTCTGCTGAGGTGTAACATCTCAGCAATCCAGCCACTGCCGATTCCACCACCACAAAGTGGTTGCCCCCTCCCATGGCCCCACCTCTCCTGTCCCGCTGCTGTTCTGCCCAGTGCACCCAGCCAGCACCAGGTCAGCCGCACCCCTAGACGCGACCTTGCAGCACTGGGTCTATCTCTCATCACCCTCAATAGCTCAATAAAATCTGCCTGTTGTCTGTCCTGAGTTCAAATCCTACTTGTTGAGTCCAATTTTCTTACTTGAGGCCTGCACCCTCATAACACTGTTGGTGCTTTTAGAGCTGTTGGCTGCGACACAGCCGATCATTGGTACTCTGCTCTCCTGTCTTTACACCTATGCAGGTACTTGAGGTAATACTTTAAAATGGTTCAACTCATACCTGTTGCGTAGTAGTTTGTTTGTGTTGTATTCTTCATCTGTCACTCCCCTTACTTGTGGGGTTCCTCAAGCATATTTGGTCCAGTTTAATATTTTTTGTATTTACTTCCCCTAGGTTCTATTTTCAAGAAATATGGGGCATCTTTCCATTGCTATACTGATGATGATCTAATGCAGCTTCCATTGACTGGAAAGAAGAACTCTTTATTGTCCTCATTATTTGACTGCCTGTGTGATATCAAATCA
>NW_018134067.1:0-686 GCF_001952655.1 Monopterus albus
ACGCTGAGGAAGCCTCAACTGAGGTCTAAACTTTCATGAAGCTGAAGCTGCCCGAGTGCTCTCACCCGACAACCTGCCTTCCTCTCTATAGCATCGCTCCTGTGCTGTACTCTCAGTTCATTTCACCTTTTTATTATGGTTATGCCGTTACCCTCGTTTACTCAACTCCATTCTTTGCATTAAAGCTTTAAAGCATTCATTTTGTGTCTATGTGTTTTGGAGAAGCGTTCACATGCTTTAAACACATTAACAAACACAGACATCCATCTCATAACAACAATCTTCTTCCCATGGTGACAAGTAATTAAATACATTTACCTATGTACTTAGTACACATTAGATACAGCTAGGCCATTAGAAAAAGATTTTGCCATTTGCTAAACCACCCTGTATCAATTTATTTATTTTTTGACAGAAGCTAGGCATCGTCCAGCACCTGAGAGCATGGCGGCCTACTGGATCCCCAGGAGAGTCACAAACGAAACAAATGATTTTTACAGATGCAATACACTGTTACTAAAACAGTTTAAAAATCCAGACAAATGTCAGTCAATTAGTACTATTTTAATATATTTTAATGACTGTTGTAACTGACCCCTGGTATGGGGTTAGGTACATCTGACTTATTCCCGTCAAATTCAAATGATGAATTTATTATAATTGGACATTTTAATGGCATGGGTAAG
>NW_018134068.1:0-686 GCF_001952655.1 Monopterus albus
CCGATGAGGTTTTGTGGTGTCCGAACTTGAACCTACTCCAGTGTGGACTACCCTATTTGCTTACCAATAGCCACTTGTCCACTTGTACCACAAATGGTCTTGCCATAAGAAATCAGGGCCAGTTTAAATTATTTAAATTCTCACTGCCTTGTTGATGCCATTTCCACTGACAGCAAATGTTTATCCTAAACCACAATCAATTAATAGTAATGATGTTATCCAAGTCTTAAAGAGCTAGCATTCAAAAGCAGGAACAAATATTTCAATTAAGAGGCCCAAAGCCTTCTATACACACTTCCTATGTTCTCAGTGATGTGTATGTTTGAGTGTTGTTTGTTTGTATGTTTCATTATGCTTTTGGTGTATGGATATATCTGTAAGACAGATGTCAGAGGGTTACGTCTGTTTCACAGATGTAAGATTTGGTGTCTAAAAGACAAAATATGGCATCACTTTCCAGTAAATGTATAATTAGCTCTGTTACAACATCACATTGAGTTATAATTTTCTGCATGTCCCTAAGAAATAAACATTTCTTTTCACTGTCGATTTCAGAGGACGGTTGTGAATGAAGAAGAACAGCAGTCTTGCACTGGTCGGCTCTCTGTGTTGTTTGTTTCCATTGGTAATATAACTTTTAGTCATCTGACCCTCAGAGGCACATTTATAATGAGTCCATTTCAAGA
>NW_018134069.1:0-686 GCF_001952655.1 Monopterus albus
ACAGTGAACATTATGTGAAATGAAGTGTTTGGTATTTGTAAAGAAAAAGTTCAGTTCAGGTGAAAACAATGTTGCATAAGACTCTTCTGAGATAAGAATTCACTAAGGTACTAGATATAAACTGAGAGATCTACACTCACACATCCAAACCTTAATCAAACACCTGAGACCAGTATTGACATGAGACGCTAATTAGCTTCCCATTGAAACTATTTTCTGTTGTTCTTGAGTGTCACCAGTTCAAAACAAACACGTCACTCTGCCTCCAAGACAAAACTTTTTGATGAATTGTTGTGTTGAATGCAACATCACTTGATAGATGTCCATTGCATTAGTTTAACAAATTTGCTTACAATAAATTGGGATGCATAAGATCTTTTTATGGAGCAGTAACTACACATTGAGTCAGTAATGTGGTTGCCTATGCTCTCTCTGTGATAGACTGTGACCTGTTCAAGGTGTACAGCACTGCTCGCTCAAATCATGCTGGGAAAGGCTCCAAACAGGTCAATGTATTAGAAAATTCTGCAAGTCAGAGAAAGGTATTGTTTGTTGTTTATTCAAATATGATTTGATGGTTAGAGAACCTAATAAGCAAAAACTTTCCTTTATTTTATAGTAGTACGGGATACTGTTTTAATTTAGTATGCTAGCATGTAGGGTTGGGTGGTTAATCAAATTTTTTG
>NW_018134070.1:0-686 GCF_001952655.1 Monopterus albus
ATTGTTCCCAGAAGTAAAGCCACCAAACCTCAATCGCCCCTGGTGGCTGATTGCTATGTATATGTCATAAATCTCGCCTCTTTGTGGCAGAGGCGGAGCCAGGGGGCCATGGCCGCCCTTGGCCAAAGTCTGGCCAGCCCTATTAAAATAGTCAGTAATGCAATAAGTTATATTGTTTGTATTGTTTATTTATTAGAAAAATCATTTAGTGTTTATGTTCAGGTGATAAGAATACAATGCCTTTAAATAAAAATAAACCTCTAATAAAAAACATAAGAACATGGTCTATTTTAAATACAAGGTTATAATGGTAACACATCTTGTCAAGTAAAATGGATATTTCTCAGTAAACGTGAGCAGCTTTGTTCTGATATTTTCCATCAAAGTTGTCAAAGCTTACATTTAAAAAAAAACTTTTTCAATACTGTCAGTTAAGCTCCTAAAAGTTAAACTTGTTTCACCTGTTAAACCTGGGAATGTCTGAGCTTCAGTAATGTACAGTATATTAAAATCACGTTATTTTTCTAAAATGTTACTGCACTAAAAAGAGAATAGAAACGTACCACAAAGTACAGCAGGAACTGTCTTTCTGTCTTCATCTCTGTTCATCACTCCTGATTCTGTCCCTCTTTCTGATCCAGTTTCATCCTCATCGTCATCCCTCAACAATCATTTCTTCTTCTCCA
>NW_018134071.1:0-686 GCF_001952655.1 Monopterus albus
TGAGAGAAGTACAAGCTGTGAAAATGCTTTTGAAATCACCCAGAGCTGGCACAAAGCTGGCGCATGCGCTCAGAAACGCTTTAATACATGGAGCTCCGCCCTGCTCCAACGGCGGAAGCTGACTTTTAATGAATGATGTGTCTTGAAAAGTGAAAGGCGTGTACGTCATTGAAACTCCTCCCTGCGCTGTCTCAGTTTGGAGGAGTGGATTTTGAGCAGAGGGTCTCTCCAGACAATCGTGGACGTTGCCTCTGTTTGCCCTTACGTCGTGAAGAGGAAGCATACAGCTTGTCATCTTCACTATTGTCCCCACTGGAACATTCACTTTCAGTCCTAGCCGGCACTGCCATGTGACAGACATGCTTTTTCTTCCCTCTCACAGAACTAGCAGAATCAGTACCACAACCAGAACTATGAGCTTTCACTGAAACACCACACGCTTTTTGCAACTTTTCCACAGGGTCTGAATCTGCTGAAGCGCAAGCTTGACCAGAAGCGCAAGCTTGATCATTACGAGTGGCAGTCTGTGCCTCAGACTCCATTTTAACGCCGTCCAAATATTGCTGTGCGCCACGACAGTCACTTTCACTACCGGGATAAACAGCTGTCTGTAATATTCCCCTGTGGACAACAACCAGTGGCGAAATATGTTGATTAACCACGCCAGGAGTAATTAATGGCATCTG
>NW_018134072.1:0-686 GCF_001952655.1 Monopterus albus
TCTCCAGCTCATCTATTCACCATTTGTGGCCCTACCTGTGACAGCAAGTCTTTCATTCTGTGTGGCCATTCAGTACAGCTAGAAACAAGCCCCAGTGTGCTCAGATGACAAGTTGCAGGACAATAACCTGAATGACCAGTGTTAACGCTGCAGCCCACAGTAGTCAGCCCCTTCAGGATGACTCCATAAACCCAAAAAGAAGTTTGTCTGATTAACCAGATACTTTCCCCTCCCCAACTCCAGGAGGATGACAGACTGGAAACACCAGTAGTAGACTCACCCTGTGTTTGCAGGTGTGGAAGCTGCTGCAGTTTTGGAATTCTGCCGCCCGCTCCTGCGGAGACTGGTTCTGGCATGGAGCTGCGCACTCCTGCGGCGGACACCACTGGACCTCCTTTGTGGTCTGGCAGCAGGGTTTCTAGAATAAATCGGCTCCAATTAATAACTTTGAGGGGAAACCATATGAAGCGATGGCCTGGACAATTTTTCTTTCCTTTGTGTGTGCATGAGATCTTTATTAAAAACCCACATGTATTGGCCTACTGAGCAGTTTTTATGATTCGCTGCCATCAAGAAACAAGATGTTACGACACTTACGCTTTGTTTCTCTTTGGTGGTGGTGCAGCAGACGTTGCAGACAAACTGCGCGCAGCCTCTTTACGTTTTGAAACCCTACAACAACAACA
>NW_018134073.1:0-685 GCF_001952655.1 Monopterus albus
GCATATACAACGCACTACACCACAGTTCAAAACAGCAGCCTCCTTATCTGCAAGATGAGGGGCAACCTGACAACATGTCTGTGGCAAACAAAGTCCTTGAATGTTTTTATCAGCGGTCACTGAATCTTCGCAGGTGCTGACAGAGTCGTCTGTTGCATTTTTCACAATCAGAGTCTTCCTCGGCCAATTCCTTTGCCAGTTCTCGGGCAGGACTGAGACTCTGAGAACGAAGCGGGTTAACAGCTGCTTACTGCGGATTTGCTGCTGAAAGAAAGGAGCGTTTCACATTTATTGCAGTATGAACTTTGTACCTCTTTCTGCATCTCGGGCACACTCTGCCCCACACTGTCCTCACCAGGGCTTCTCTCAGAGCCGGACTGCCCCACAAGTACACCGACGGTGTGCACACAGCGTTGAAACGAGCCATGATGGCGAAAACATTAGTGGCCTCGTTTCTAAATGTCACCCCTCGTCCTGCCAACAGTCTGAGGGCGATATTAACAAAAGATGGGGTCCACAACACCAAGAAGATTATGACAACAAATATTATGATCCTCAGTGATTCCTTCTTCCTGTCTTTCTCCGCGCTGGGAGGGTCTCTTTCAATTTGGAATCTGGCAATAAGGTACAGTTTAATAGTCATGACCACTTTGATTAGAACAATTATTTGTAAGCTTATATTGCC
>NW_018134074.1:0-685 GCF_001952655.1 Monopterus albus
GAAGATCCCATTGTTTGTGATTGGTTATGCTCTACCAATACTTTACCTCTAAAGACAAATGACCTTCTATTAAAAGGTGATTGATTTTTTCCTAATGCCACTAAAGATAATGATTTTCTTATGTTGCCTTTGGTCCACTAACTATACTAATTCTAATATTCACTGGACCTGAAAAAAAGGCTTCCTATCTAGTTACCGTCAGTGTTTGTGTGTTGTACAAACATCTATGAAATCCATACGAGCATTACTTTACTTTGTATTATACTCTGCATCACATTACATCAGTGTGAAACAGCATGGATTTACTGTAGGTGATGTAGTATCACAGCTGGGTTTAATCACAGAGGAAATGTATACATGGAAGACAAACAAAGACAATCGTCTTTAAATGGGGCTGAAACAAATAGAACTGTACAGGAACAAATCATTTTTTGACCATAAAAATGGTGTTTGATTCCTTTATAAAGAATATATCAGTCAAACAAGGTGAAGAACCAGTCCTCCATGATTCACCTTGAATAGTAATTTATCAAAACAGAGTGGTAAAGTGGGAAGTTAATGGAAAATTATCATTCTGTAATTAATACTTCATCTTATTTTGACAATTTTCCAGAAATAGGATACTAGAAAATATACATGTTGTGCAATGTAGAAGTACATGTTCAATATACAGTAAAACCTTGGA
>NW_018134075.1:0-685 GCF_001952655.1 Monopterus albus
GTTGTAATTACTCTAGGGTGAGCCAAGGTGACGCGGACAACGCGCTAGGAATGCTTCTGTGACGCGCGTCTCCAAAATGACACAGCAGGCGCAGGTTTGTAACTCATATGCAAAATACAGTCTGTTTGATAAAATATGCTCTGAGAGAGATAGATACCGTTCCCATTTGTAACTTATTATGTTGCCATTACTCTGGGGTGAGCCCAGCTTAGGCGGAAAACAAGCGAGCAGTGCTTGTGTGACGCGCGACTTTGACATGTTAGACATCTCGCGATACATTGTGTGGACGGCAGTCAACCCATGCTGGAACCAGAAGAAGCTCCAGAGAAAACGGACACCTTGTGGTGACACCTTACATGCAGACAAGACAGCATGTTCCAAGAACACCAGCCTCTGCAGCCATCATGAGGAGGATTCAGTGGGAGGATGCTGCTGGCCCATCTACCAGACCTACAGGTCCACAATCACCACAGCCTGAGGTAAATGTGTAATGCTGTGGCATAATACTGTATGTGTGACACTCATGCTTTGGGAGAGAGAGAGAGAGAGACTAAGTGCTAAGTATAATTTCTTATCTTTTAATTTTTCTAGGTTGCAGCCAGAACCAAGAAGCGATGTGGATTGTGTGGACCAAAGACCGTGAGGAAAACACAATATGCATGCACCCAGTGCAACACATACATTT
>NW_018134076.1:0-685 GCF_001952655.1 Monopterus albus
CAAATGCATTGTTTCTGCTGAAATGGTAACTTGGTTCACTAACTACAGGAATGTGCATGTGCCTACCAGCAGAGCTGCAGTTCCAAGGAACAACCCCATCACCAGTGGTGCTCTGCTGTCAAAGACTTCACTGATGACCCCGGGACATGTCTGTAAGAAGACCACGACAGGAGAAACTGTGAGCACCCTCTGTACTGTAGTTAACCCAAAGTCCACAGTTCAATTTATTCTGTTTTAAACAGAAAACGCCCTACGATGATACCAGTGTCCTGAGCGAACACAGATAATCACACGAAGAAGAAATTAAACCTACACAGTATCTTCATTAAAAACAACTTACAGGCATGATGAACATCTCAGAGAAGCTCCCTGGATCAGGGCAGGTGTGTTTGGCCACCTCTATTATCGGGACCCCCGTCAATCCACAGCAGTGAAGCTACAGGCAGACGAGGAGGGCGATGAACATCAAAACAGTCAGCAACAGACATATTTTACATATTATATCATCACCGAAGCCCCAGAGCGTTCAATATTAAATAAATCAATGTGCAATTATGAAACAGTGACCACACAAAAAGTACAAACAACAGCTGTGAGTTACACTGTCAGTTTGTGCTCACCGTGTTGTGGATGAACATGAGAGCGACACCAATGGCTGGGTCACCTTCACCCTTTATATACAGCA
>NW_018134077.1:0-685 GCF_001952655.1 Monopterus albus
ATATCTTAACACCCAGCAGAGTTCACCTTGCCTGCCCCTTCTTGTCTGTCTCATTTTCATGCTCCATATTGATTCAAATTAAACTGTCCTTCATGTTCTTATCACATTCACCCTCAGAGACACACATACACTGAGTGATTACAAACACAATTCCAATTACACACACACACACACACAGCACACATGCACTCTCCACTGAACTGTGCTCCAGTTGTCAACATCAACTGTGACAACAGTTCTATTTGCTAAATGTCCAGAAATGCTGTTACTTTCCTGACTGGATCCATGTTGTGCACATGTCTCTCTGTGTGTTCGCAGGTCATACTTACAGTGAGGTGAGTGATCGAAGGCCGCTGAAAGCATCTGCGGCAATGTCAGAAATCTGGTTCTTACTCAAGTCACTGGGGGAAAAAAAGAGAGAGACAGATAAGTGCATTACTGTAATACACAGTAATGGGGCCCTTTCTGTGTAAATGTCCTGCCTGAAAAATGATCATGAGAGGATACATCAGCAGAGGTCAAGGCAAGGGGACAGGGGAAAAAAAGTAGAAGGTGCTGAATGTGTAAGTGAATGAGTGACAGAGTGATAGACAGGGTGAGGATTTAAGTGAAGTGATAGAAAGAGCAAAAGAGAGAAACTATGAGAGGCGACATGTTAAGTGCAGTTCATGTCATTTGCTTCCAC
>NW_018134078.1:0-685 GCF_001952655.1 Monopterus albus
GATCCTGGTGTTTAACACAGCCTGGCCGCACACTGCAGAAAGACAGATGATGAAACACAGTGAGCAATGATGTCCGTGCTCTGTTTCTATGGGTTATAACCTGTTTACTATGATGCAGTGAGCATACTGGATGCTGTGGGGTTCCTGAGTTACAGACCTCAAACTAATCTCATTTCACAGTTTGCCCAGATGTTTCTCTAGCCCTTTTCATGGAAATGTTGACTGAATCTAGCTGCGAGCGAATCTCTGAAAAACAAATCTAACAAAAATGCAACAATTTGGTGTTAGGTGAGTTTTTGGTGCGACCTCGTCACATGACTTGTGCTGAACATGAACTCATTTAGAAGTTTGTACAACATAATGCTCATCTGGAATATTTTGATAGAAGACTTGCAGCCATATTCACACAGTTTTTGTTTTGAATCTGTAACTTGGTATAACTGTTGTACAGCTTTAGTGATGAACTGCAACAACATGATACAGAATAAATTATGAAACCGGTACCATACAGTGTGAGAAAGGTGTGGACAAATGTCTGATTTTACCACAGTGTTAAAGTCGGATCCAAACACAAACCCTGGACACAACATACACTCACACATGGCTGTGGGCACCGGAGGGAGGGCTTCAGGTGGAGGCAGGGTCAGACAGGTGACGGTGAGATCACTGTCAGTTCCAGTAGAAG
>NW_018134079.1:0-685 GCF_001952655.1 Monopterus albus
GCCCAGTGTCAGCTGGGATTGGGTCCAACCCTGTTCAGAAATAAGCGGTATGGATATTTAGGTATAGAACAAAGTGGTGGATTGGCCAACCAACAGATAAGCCTAGTGAACAGTAGAGCTGTGCTGCTAGCAATGATGCCCGTGTGTTTGCAGCATCTGGCCTCTTAAATTTGTAGCTGTGGGGTACGTTTCATTTACATACTCTGCTTTGACTGTATGTATCTGTCACCACCAGTGACAGGGATTTGTTTGGGTGTGATTGGCTCTCACGTGGCTGCCACTTAAAATTCATCAGTGATATTTAGATAAAGTAGACTTTCTCTGTAGTGTAGCTGTTTGCTATCGGAGAGTTCAGCGGGGGCTGCAGGGCTGCAGAACCAAGTCCTGAATAGCATTTGAATAGAATCCATTTGTGTAAATGTTAGCATGTAAAAATTAACTTGCATGTGCTTTCCTGTGGACACATGTCATGGCAACACATATCAAACTACCTCATTCCACAGTTTCTCTTTTCTTATTGGTCAATATGTGTGTAAATAGTGACCTGTCTGCAATATGCTAATATGGGCCTACATTATGTTTCGGTTTAGCTCTAGTTTATACATGCCATAGCTTATACATTTTAAAAGTTGTTCATTTTTAAAAAGTTCTGTACGACTATAGTTTAGTGAAGAGATGAACTGGG
>NW_018134080.1:0-685 GCF_001952655.1 Monopterus albus
TGTCATTTTTTTCTCTATGGATACAAATTATGTATATCTGCAAGTAAACAAACAAAATAAAATTAAATAGTATCAACTGATTTGCTTTTCAAAGTAATTGTGTTTCTTCCATTTATATCTGTGGTGTTTATTGTTGCAGTCGGGAGCACTTCTCATGGAGTGAAAACATAGTGTAAAGACCCAGCTGTATGTGTTGGAGCTGCTCTTTCAGGAGCTTTCCATGTGAACCCAAACAGCATGCATAAGATTCAGCTGGGAGTCTCGTCCAAGCCTCCAGGGTACAGAGAGGAGAAGTCAGCAGACATGTAGCTGAAATGTGGAATATATTTAATACATGGGGCAAGAGATGCCGTTGGGGGAGTGCAGTACATGGCAATATGGTAGGGTGACAACAGATGGAAAATTGGAGGTTTGTAAGCAATAATATGCTTTGTTTAAAATGTGGTCAAAAGTGGCATTGTTGTTTAGGGTTTCTATTTTCTTATAGCCATCTGCCTTACATTTTGCTGCCAAGCACCCTATAGTATATAAAGAGTGTCAGAGACATGTTGCCGTCGCAGCTCGGTGGAGCTGATATTTGGCAGAACGGTCAAAGACAGAGGGTGTCTCTAGAGAGAAGCTTCCTTGGATGTAATTGCCCAGTGTGAGAGTCAAAAGCTGTGATCAAATCTCACTGTTTGATAGG
>NW_018134081.1:0-218 GCF_001952655.1 Monopterus albus
CCTCCTGATTGTCCCGACCTGTTTAAAACCCTGGTGGTCTGTCTAGAATCACTATACACTCCTTCTGTTAGTGGGTCATTTTGGGTCATACAATATTTATGGATTCATAAATCCACATCTACAAGATTTTTTTCACTCCTGCTCACTTCTACTAGGCTCACACAGCTCTCTGGCTTAGAGAGACAGACAGACACTCTGGCCCCCCTTCTCCCAGACGC
>NW_018134081.1:446-685 GCF_001952655.1 Monopterus albus
AGCGAGACTCGCCCGGCGGTAACCACAACATAATAAATTATAAATGTGAACCACTATCTAACACTCCCAGAGCACATTTTATGAAACAGACTGTATTTTGCAAATGAATTACCAACCTGTGACTGGCTGTGCCATTCATGAGAAGCGCCTCGCTGACGCACTGCTCCGCTTGTTTTCCGCGTTATTTTGGCTCACCAGAGAGTAATGATGCACTCCAAATATGAAATTTATTCCTCTGC
>NW_018134082.1:0-685 GCF_001952655.1 Monopterus albus
CTAACGATTTGTGGTGTGTGGTATATTCTAAAATGTTATCATGTGGAAGAAAAGTGTGTTTTGGGGTCAGCAGTTAAATTGAAAAAGTCCAAGGTTAGAAATACACCAGAGTGCAGTCCAATTAGATGATTATATGTTGTAGATGTATAAAGACTTGGTGTAAAAAGGGGCTGCAACCCAGTTTCAATCACCTCCATTATATTTTCTACATTCAGTTTATCAGCTTTTAAGTTAGACAGAAAAAAATGGGCAGAAATAGTAGAAGGATGGACTTGACAGTTTATGTAACCAGTTTACCAGAGTTTCAGCCCTTCATGTTTGTCTTTATTCTGGATATGGACATTCTCTGTGTCTCTGTGCCAGTCTTTCACTTGGTAATGCTAGCTTATATAACAGGTTCACAGGTCATTCTTTTTTAGTCCAAAGAGAAAAGGTGGAGTTTTTTTCTTTAATTGAGGCTATCCCAGACTGCTCACACAGGGCTACTGTCAAATTATCACATTTTCTAAAGCTCCATTTTCACAAATCAAACCATCTTCATGGTGAGGTTACCAGCATAACAGTAGCATCATTTTTAACTTGTGTTGTTCTTATCTGTGTGTTTTTATTTAAAACTAGCTCCCTGTGGTCAGTGGATGATACATTAAGCATGGCACTACATTACATCCTGCAGCACCTCGACTCC
>NW_018134083.1:0-685 GCF_001952655.1 Monopterus albus
CAGACTAGACATTTTGTCTGCTGTCCCAGGCAACGTTTTGGTTCTCTGATAGATATTACACTAGTGTAGGTCCTCTTCTAACTGTTGCTCTGGTTCTACAGGATAGTATATCAACTCAGATAATAAGGTTCTCAAATCAGCTTTGACCTCATTCACTGTCCGTCCAGCTGGAGAACAATGTGTCTTATGGATCCAGTTACTTAGCTTGTTCTCAGTGAGCCACAGTTTAACACAGTGTGTGGTAGCTTCTGCTACCTTATAAGGTCCTTTCCAACGTGGCTCTGACCAGTGAAGTTTATATACCTTTCAATAGACCCAGCTGTACACTACAACTGGTGTTGGTTCCTCAGATTGGCCCCTGCACAGGATCTCAGTAACCAGTTCAGAGACACTCATAACACCATTGTTCAATCATCTGACATACTCACTCATGTCAGCATGCTGCAAAAAAGTGTTAAACCTCTAGGCATAACAGGTAGAGGACAGAACATCTTTCTCCCTGTCTGGATTTCATGTGGGTTTACATTAAGCGCCGCATTCGGCGTAGACCTGAGGTTGAACAATACAATAGGTAGAGCTTCAACCCAGGTTAAGTTAGTGTCTGCGCAGACTTTTGCGAGCCCTTCTTTTATGGTTCTGTTTGCACATTCAACAAGGCCTTGAGTGGCTGCATGATAGACAGCCC
>NW_018134084.1:0-684 GCF_001952655.1 Monopterus albus
CCTGATGTATGCTGCTCTGTGTTCACAAGGGAGAGAACATTATGCCACGTTGCCAGCTGAAGCCTAACACCAATTTAGACATAATCTGCAGTATTTTGATAGAATTACATGCACTTGGTACAGCCTGTTTAGAAGTGCTCACATTTCTGGTATCTTTGCAGACAGATACCAAATTAAGTTGACATTATATGGATGGTAGATTGGGCTAATGACTCTGAACAGAGTATTTAGATCATTTTCTGTGAGGTGTCCGTGCCTAACAGCAAGCTTGAGTTTATAAAACCTGATGTTTAGTAAACTTTTACCGATTAATCAATTATTGTTTGGTTTATAAAATGTAAGGAAATAGGCAAATTTTTGTCCTATTTGGTTTGACCAACTCAATTGAATGACTAATTGTTACAGCATTGTTGTTTAAATACATATCTGGCACACTGAAATAACAGCTTGTAGCCTAATGACTTTGGCAAACATTATTTTTCACTAGTGACTTAATCCAAATACTTACAATTCTGATTCAAAACAGATTCAGCTGCAGTTAATGATACTGTATATGAATGAACATTTATCTTGGAGGTTTATGCTCCTCAAACTGATGTGCCATGGTCAGTTGGAGCTACAGATACAAATTGAACAGGGCTGTGACCTAGCGAAGGGTCTTCCCTCACAAATGACCTTTGGCTA
>NW_018134085.1:0-684 GCF_001952655.1 Monopterus albus
AAATATTCAACCTGTGAATATGGAGACCGCCTTGCGTTGTTATACAATATTCATCACAAACAGTTCCCTCAAAGCAAGTTTATTCATGGGTAAATCCCTGTTCTAACTCCCAGCATTTTATCAGTATGCTTATGTCTCAGGGCAGGAGACTCATGACAGATTATAATAAGAGGACACTGACTGGATGGATGAATTCTTCCCTTCCGCTGCTACTCTGTTGTTTTGGAATATTTGTGCTATTAGAGGCACCTAAGTGCAGTGATGGCAGAAGACCAAAGTGATTATATTTGTGGCCTGACTATTAGAGGAGTTTTGTTTCCCTGAAATGATGAATTAAGATACTGATTTCCTGTGACGTTACTAAAATAAAAGCCCTCCCGACTGTATGTCATTATAAGTATTGCCTAAAATATACAAACATATTTGATTTGATTTGATACATATTCTGGACATGTATGACAGTTTTATTTTTATTCAGATATACATTTTACACATTAATCCACTTCATGACATTAATGCTGTCTTCAGGAGTGACAATATACAAACAAGAATCAACTTCAACAGTCAGACAGGTACAAGGTGATTGTGTCCTCCTGCACAGACTGTGTAAGATAAGAACTAAATGAATGTCAGTTTCAAATGATAAGCTTCACCTCAGTGCAGAGATGCAGACTAACTTCAGAT
>NW_018134086.1:0-684 GCF_001952655.1 Monopterus albus
AACAACAACAACAAAAAACACAGCTGCCTGGAAGATAGAAGATGCTTACTTTGTTAATCAAGCTGAGTTGTCCTTATTGGCATTTAGTGGTCTGATATAGATGTGAGGTATGCAGGCGGGCACTCAGTGTGACAAGCTGGCCCCGCATGTGGTGCACAGTAAGCTAAGGAAGAGATGAGGCTGGGCCTGTGGAGCTCAGACAGCATCATTACAGAAACATCAGTAAGGAAAAAAGGAGGCGGCCTGGGGGTGGAAAGGGGAGTGGAGGCCGACAAGACTCCCAATAACAGCACCTGATGGCTGGATCTTCCACCGAGGACCTGTTAAAACCTGACATGTTTTATCTCATGAAACACACCAACAAGCTTGTTCATTAAGCTGTACAAATGTGACCCAAAACAAACAAGCTGAGTCTCTGGGGCCAGGATTAGAGAGATCAGACCAGCTGCGAGGCTGCGTCCTGCTATCGCTACACATGTCAATTACATAGATGCAGTTTCCTGTCTCTACGCCAGCATCAGGACCTGCTCTGCCCCTAAAGTGCTCAGAAATCTGAACATCTGGGCAAACAACGTGCTGATGAAGGTCAAGTGATGTGACTGAAAGCTCCAGAACAGATACTACGTGGAACTTGAGATTTTGTCTACTGCTGCAACGACCATCTCTACAGAGCTAGATATTCTA
>NW_018134087.1:0-684 GCF_001952655.1 Monopterus albus
AATCCAAAACGTTTCTTACAAACCAGTCGGCCAGCATTCCACCCAGAGCACTGGTTTCCATTGGGTATTTTCTGAAGCATCACCACTGGTAAACGTGAGCATGTCTGTGCACTTTACATGATTTTCTGACAAACAAAAGTCCATACTTGCTCTATTTGCAGCCCACAACATGTACTCCACCTAAAATGACCAGTAGATCTGCTCATTCATGTTTTTCTTTGGAGTCCTAGACTATATTATCCATTCCATGTATCCTCTACCTGACCCACCTCCCAACTCCACCACGCATCTGTTCAGGAAAATGTCAGACGACAGACAGGACCCTTCTGGGTTTCCCTTTAAGAGGCAAAATTACAGAGTGATACAGAAACCGAGGGACAAAACCAGTCCAGTGTGAAACTGAGAAAATGACCAGAGGAACAAAGGGAGAGAGGAGATTGTGAAGAGCCTGTGCTGGACACCAAGCATCCGCCTCAACAAGACAGTTCATACTGAGTTGATATAACACAGTCACAGATGAATCCACTCACACTGTTTAAGCCCTTTATCCGGTCTTGAAGAGACAGGATGCATGTGAGACGAACACCCTGGGCTCAACCCTCTCTAAGCTCAGTGGAAAACAAAACAAACAAACACGCTGTACCTGTGCAACCAGTCACTTTAACCCTATAAAACCATTTGTAT
>NW_018134088.1:0-684 GCF_001952655.1 Monopterus albus
AACAGTTGTTGTATGGCAGTGGGGAGTGATATGCCGTTTTCATGTGGCATGTGTCAACTGAACAGCAGTGATGTACTCTGTCTCTGGTCAAAGTCACTTACAAATAAAAATCTGCATTAGCCACTAAAACAACAGTGGTATTTGCTGGTGAAAAGTGGTATCTGTCAGTGAATTAGGTGTGGCATATCAATCAGTAGTGGCATATGTCACTAAGAACCAGTACATAACATGAGAAGTGTGATCACAAAAAGCAATGTGCTCATTCTAAGCGCCATAAGCCAGGGGAACACGAGAGTACTAGATCATTAAACGCTTTGTGGTCTCTGCAATCCTCCAATAAGATTTTTTTCTTTCTCAACCTAGTGATGCTGTGTGTTTCATAGTTGAATGATTTTAGTGAACTGAGAGCTCAAAAGCTCTAGCTGCAGTATAGTACACAGACCAAATGCTCTGTGCTTGTTGCTCATACAAACCGCAGTGGAGATTTCACTGAGATCAGGGGGAGAAACAAGGTCAGTCTTTTTGTTTTGGGGTGCAGTCATCCATTAAAAATTATTTCAAGTCTTTTTCATATCTGCAGATTAAAACTTCAACTTATATATATATTTTTTCTTGTTTTAGGTCCTTGGTGTTTTGTTAACATCAACAGCTTGTCTAATTTTTCCTACTGGGGCAAAAAAAAAA
>NW_018134089.1:0-684 GCF_001952655.1 Monopterus albus
AGCGTTTTATGGCACTGGTAATCTATTTTGAACCACTTTTACACAGGCAGGGAGCTGCTTTGGTCCCGTGACACTCGGGAACCCAGACACCCGATTCTAAGGCTTTCCAAATGTCAGGGACCAGTCTGGAGGAGCTGTGACATTCCGGAACCCAGACACTCCATTCTAGGGGTTTCCAAATGTCTCGACCAATCAGGAGTCATAAATGCAAATTGCAGACAAGGTCATGGGCACAAGAAATGGTAACAGCCTGTTACCATGTGACCCATTTGTCAAAAGGGTTCCTTAAAAACTTTGACATTGTCTAAAAGGTTCCCAAATGACACACCCTTTTGTCATAAAGTTTCCATCCTGTCAATGACAGATGAGAACATTTCTGACATTGTCAAAAGGTTACCTTTCTGTTTGCTGACAATCAAGGGCCCACGTTTGACACAAGGGAACCCCTACCCGATATGTCAGGAAGAGTCCGTCCTGTCCGTCAGAAAGGTTCCCGAATGACACAGATTTGCTTCATCTGGTGGCCGAAAAGTGAACTTTGTCAAATGGGAACCCTGACCCAAACTTTGGATTTTTGTATCTCGGAGCACGAAGGAGCCAGCCGAAATGTTGCGAACCCCTGCAAAACTACCAAAATAGCTCTACGAGACTGGCTGGTCCTGCGATTTTTAGCGGCCCCGCTTA
>NW_018134090.1:0-684 GCF_001952655.1 Monopterus albus
TGGCACTGGGACTCTGCTGGCCTCGCCGTGTCGCTGCCGGGTACCATCACCCTGGAGACAAAAAGGAGCATCAGGGCAAAACTGATGAGAAAAGACCAAATATTCTTAGAGACATCAGTGTAGTAATAGAAGTCACACACAGTTTGGAGGAAACCTACGATCAAATTCATGGTGTGTAACAAGTATTTTCTCTCTGAACACTGGT
The DNA here is from genome assembly GCF_001952655.1 of Monopterus albus. NCBI lineage: Eukaryota > Metazoa > Chordata > Actinopteri > Synbranchiformes > Synbranchidae > Monopterus > Monopterus albus. The sequence continues at coordinate 206 of NW_018134090.1, forward strand.
TCTCAGTTTGACGTGAGAGAGATGATTTCATTTGTCTTGATCATGGTCTGATTTACTGACAGTAATTCTAAGTATTATAGTTTGTTGACAGGGAACATAACTGATTAAAGGTTGAACACAGAGCACCATAGAAAGGCTGTTCATCCATGAAAATCATCTGTGACAGCAGATCTTGTGTTTCTGTTCCCAAAACAGAAGGACTGCATCACATTTAGTCTCTTTGACAGTTTTGTGTTGCCACAGACTTCAGTGTTAAACCTGGAAATGTTACACATCCCTTTAGATTCTTTCCCTGAATATTTCCGTCTGTCTGTGAAACTTAAAAGTGAAATGTACTGATTACATAAATCATGTATGTGAAACCTTTTAAAGGTTCTGTTTGTGCTGAGTGGCCTGATTTTGGGCGACACCGTCCTGAAACACAGTAACGCACGTCCATGTCCTTCTGATGTTGAGAGATGGAACAGTAAAGAAGTATA
>NW_018134091.1:0-683 GCF_001952655.1 Monopterus albus
GAGCAGCTTGTCTCAATCTCTAAAATTAATGCAAACAGACCCAAACAATAAACGATCACAATCTGTCCTAAGAACTATTAAACATGGAAAATAAGTGTGTTGAATTTGGTAAGTGGGTTCAGAGGGAGGTCTAGAGTTAAGACCGACTCTGATCCTGGTTAAATCCATTAATATTGTTCATAGAAACTTTCAGAAAAGTCTACTACCAATAAAAACAAAGTACTTAATCCCACTTAACTAACCAGAAAGCTCAAACAGATGTGTGGTCTCAAGAGAGATATTTCACACCAATTCCTCAAATGAACAAATAATAAAAACAGCAGAAGCTAGTTCTTCAAATACTGAAATGGAAAGACTGCACATAAACACGCTATGGAATGATTTCAATACCATTCATCAGAGCTTAACTTTCAGTCTGAAGTATTTTCTCTCCTCTGGGCTCAGAAGGGAACCAAGTGTGGTCATTATTGCTCACTTCTTTTTCTTTTTCTTTTTTAATCATACAGAACAAAGCAGAGAGATTCTTGCTGGTGATCTCTGATACCATCTGTGTTTTATACACTACATAGAGAAATATTGTATCAAGCTACTGTGAAAAAAAGAGTGACTAATTTAAAGGAATGGAATTGTTCCTAACAAAGAATATGTGATTTTCTCCTTGAGTTGGAATCAACATAAAAAAA
>NW_018134092.1:0-683 GCF_001952655.1 Monopterus albus
GATATCAACACCAGGGGTGCTTATGAGTAAGCTGAATGCTCGCCTCATGATGCTGTGCATAGAGGGCTGGCCAGCACATACAAAACAGGAACCTGTGCTGAAAAACTACTGGTAAGAACAAGCTCCACTCACAGTGAAAGGCGGCTTACTGCTGAAAGACACACAGCTCTTAATATCCTCAGCAATGTGGAATGACATGCTAGCTAACATATATGAGGAACACCGAGGGGTGGTGAAATGCATACTCGTCAGTGTGGGTGGTGGCCTGGTCTGAGCCAGAAGATAAACGAAATGGTGCTCAATTGCAGCATATGCATACAACAATGTCAAAATTGCAAAGAGCCACTCATGCCATCTGAATACCCAGAAAGACCATGCCAAAAGGTGGGGGTGGACCTGTTTGCTGTTGTTGATTATTTTTCCAGGTATGTTGAAACTGCACAATTATGTCACACCAGGACCACCAACATCAACTGTCCATTAAAAGTAGATGTTTGCCCACCATGGCACTCCAGAGGTCCTGATGTCAGATAATGGGCCACAGTTTTCTGGACAATCCGGCACCTTCTTTGTGACTTCGTACAGGTTTAGACACATCACCAGTAGCCCAAGGTTTCCACAGAGTAATGGGGAAGCTGAACAGGCAGTTCAAAGCAAGGCAAGGCAACTTAATTTATATAGCA
>NW_018134093.1:0-683 GCF_001952655.1 Monopterus albus
GATGCCAGAGCAGAAAGGATATGGAACTTTAGAATTTATTTACGGTTAGGTGATCAGGTCTCATTTGCCATGCATATGTACGTTTGTCAGACAAAGGCAGCTGCAAAGTTGTATGAACAAATCAGCTGTTATGATGATGACAGTGTGATTGTTTATTCAGAACCGGTGTGTATAAACCTGCTAAGCTGACCACTACTCACACTGTGAGAAGTAACACTTATATCAAATGTAGTTTTCATCATGCTTAAACTACATTTCAGAAATCCCTCATCTCTTCCTCCAAATGACTATTTGGGCCTACACTGCCCAGTGACCACTGGATCAATCAGTTGTTTCATTTCCAGTATAGAATAGTCAGAGACAGTTCAGTTAAAGCCACTGGTTGGTTGCTGTGTGCATCCACTTTGCCACAATGTCAGGTCAAAGCCAATACAACACTGGGATATGCCTCTAAATAAGAAAATCCCTTTCCCTTCCCCCTCTCCTCTTGCATATCCTTTCAGTCTCAACACCACTGGTGAGACATAAAATTATACAAGATTGCCATTGTTTATGGGATGTCATAATTGTACATTTTAAAATCTATCCCTCTGTGGCCACAATTGCTTTGCAATTGTCCTAGCTTGACAGCATTTGGAAAACTACATACAGTAGTAAGCATCTGTCACAGCCCTTTACCACTC
>NW_018134094.1:0-683 GCF_001952655.1 Monopterus albus
AGTCATGCTTCTGTGGAAAGAAAAAGGGAAATAAATCCTGGGTGTACATGTGGGGGTGGGTGGGAATGTAACTGCCAGAGAGCAACGAGATGTAGTTGCAGAGAGGGTGGAGCTGCAGTGCACAGAGACGGTTTCGTTTTGTCCCAGCACTCACACAACACACACCAGGGCTGAGACGGCAGCTTCTACTGCCTTCTAGGTAAATACATCTTTTTGTTTTGATTATGTATAAAGCAAAGTCCTTAGCTGACAGCTCTCTGTCTCCTCTTGTTGACTCTGTGAGCAGGTTCATCTGCTGTGGATTCAGCATTTTGATCAGCAGAGAAAAGAGTCTTTTCTTTTGACTAGTACTGTAGAACAAGCTATAGTGTAATGTAGGTCAGTGGGTTTGCTAAAGAGAAACGTTTCATAGAGTCACATCCTGAGATCTGATCCATTATTGGGTGAAGACAAACACAAAGATGAAGGAAAGTTATTTTGTCCAGGGCAAGAAATACTAGAGAAAAGCTTCTGTACATGAGTCTAAGCTCGAGATTTGTAGACAAGAAATCAATAAATATTGTCCAGGAAACTACACAGATTGATATGACTGTCAGGACCAAGTCTCCAAAGCAGCGCCGCGTCTCCTCTGTCGGTGAGAGGAAACACCCACCTTTCAAACCAGATCCCCTCACTGCATCCAA
>NW_018134095.1:0-683 GCF_001952655.1 Monopterus albus
TTTGTCAGACCAGCAACTGGCTTCATTGGCAACAGCAAGTGGATTAGGCCACGCATCCAATATTTCTTCAGTTTTGCTATTTTATACAGCGGCGTATGTCACCTTTTGTGCCCTCTGGCATCAGGATATGTGGGTCTGGTTGTTTATGCTGTCTTCTCTGGTTTGGCTTTTGGGATGGTTTCTGCTCTGCTCTTTGAAGTTCTGATGGATCTTGTTGGAGCTCATCGCTTCTCCAGTGCGGTTGGGCTTGTCACCATTATGGAGTGTGGACCAGTGCTTCTTGGACCTCCAATTTCAGGTTTGTAAATCCAGACTCATGGAGACATCTATATACACTCTTTAAACATCTGAGGAATTTGTAAAATGGTAAAGTGTGTATTTGCTCTTTCAGGAGCCTTGGTGGATATTTCTGGGGAATACAAATACATGTACTATGCATGTGGATTATTTATGCTGGTGCCCGGTATATTCCTCTTCATCATGCATTACTACAACTACAAGAAACTGGACGAGGAGCAGAGGCAGAGTGTGGCTGTGGAAATGAAAACTTCTGAAGAGACAGTAAAACTTCAAATAGGCCCGGATGATAAAACAGCACATGAAGCAGATAGATGAACCTGCTGATCATGATTTTATTTTTCTTGGAAACAGAAAGATGATACTGCACAGATTTTACTGCAGGA
>NW_018134096.1:0-683 GCF_001952655.1 Monopterus albus
TTTATAAAAACACAAAACACAATGTCTGTCAGTGCAGAAACCAAATTGCTGCATAATTTTTTGCCTTGCTAGTTCCCAGGGCAGCTATAAAGATGGCAATGGCCCGCTATTAGTCAGTCCACCCACACTGAAATACCTAACAATTACCGGATGAATCACCAAAAATCTTGTACAGATATTCCTGGTCCCCAGAAGATGAACTGACTGATTTTGAGCATCCCATGAGTTTTTCTTTAGCACCACCAGAAGCACGTTTTCACATCAGGTCAACATTTTAATGTGTCTAATACTTTGGTCTATGACCAGTTAGCTGCAAAACTAAGGACATTACTCACCACTGCAAATGTTATCATGCCAGACTAACATGGTAGTGACCATGGTAAATATTACCTGAAAAACCCTAGCATTTTAAGTGTGAGCCTGTTAGCATGCTAACCAGTTCAAAGCACTATCTGTGCCTAAGTACTGTTACCATGGCTGCAGACTCGTATTTTCCATGACTTCTACATCTTCTGAAATGAAATGGTATATCGCCTCCCTAATGCCTGTGGGCATTAAAAAACCAGGTTGTGCTAGTGTAAATTGGGTACATAACTCCATTTAGCACAGTGCAGGCTTATCACAGCTCCGATCCTTTCATTTGTCCAGAAAGAACAATGTGTTCTCAGAGAGAAAAAAAAAAA
>NW_018134097.1:0-358 GCF_001952655.1 Monopterus albus
CACCCTGTCAATGTGCCTCCATTTTGTCAGAGCGAAGGGCCCAGACAGAGTTGATGGTTTTTTGTGTTAATATATGTTGTGTGTAATTAGTTTTATTTTTTGAGGGTTGTCACTTTGCTTCAAATGATTCTACCTTTGGATACCAATAAAATAACCTGAATCTGTTTGTTTCTCGGTTCCTTGATATGAGTCCTGTTTTATGAGCCTTTTAGACTGAATATAAACTGAGACATCAGACTGGACTGTGAGCTCCCTGCTTTTTGTCTGAGAACAACTGGACTGTTGTTAACACCTCTTTGTGTTGCAGCATGTGTGTCACCTGGGGGTCGCCTGCTAGTCGCCTGCTAGCAGCTCAGGT
>NW_018134097.1:402-683 GCF_001952655.1 Monopterus albus
GATCATGTACCAACAGGATCAACTGCTCAGGGAGTTTGTGAAAACACCTTCTAGTCACTTCTACAGAAAAGAGACTGACAGTGAATCAGGACAATTCTACAGAAACACAATCATATATTTTATTCAATGCACAATACTTTTTAAAAATCCACAGTGACAAAAACTTCATAAGAGAAAAACTTTATTTTTTAACATGACGGACAAATCACATCTTAGATATTGATCACAGCAACATCACAAGAAACGAAGGCTCCAAACACAGAAATTAATAAATGGCTGAT
>NW_018134098.1:0-682 GCF_001952655.1 Monopterus albus
ATAATTAGCTAAATAAATGCCTTAGAGACAACACACCTATCCTCCTCTGATACACATAACAGCTGTCCCTGTCTCTCACAGTGGCAGTCAGGGTCTATATGGGGCATGATTGTGCCTGCTTCTCAGACAAGGCCTGTTGCAGGAGAGGGGATGTTGTCAGGAATCGGCGTGTAAAGCTGCCGATGATATGATGGGCTGAACTCAATTATAGAGCCAGACGAGGATAATTAAAACACTGTCTCTTTAATAACAACACGATACAGAAAACTACGTAACTTGAAACATATTCTCAGGTTGTTAATACAGTCCACGGTCAGAGCCAGCAAGCACAGCTGAGGTATCCACAAACGAGCGGTCAGATAATCCATACACAGAAAAACACGATCAGAATCAGAGGGGTTAGGCAAAACTCGGCGCTCACAAAGTGGTCAGAGCTGGAATAACAGGTACAGAAAATGCTGGAAAGTCTGAATGTAAGTTAGAATGATCTGGCAGCTTCCTGGTGGGAGGAAGCTGCCTATAAAGGGGTGAAAACAATGAGTGTTGATTACAGTAAAAAGTCCGAAACTAAGGTGAAACAGAAACAGGAAGTAATGTCAAAATAAACATGAGAATGGAAACAGGCTGGACAGAATCATGACAGATCTTGTACTTGAAGACGAGCTGTGATGTTTATAATGCT
>NW_018134099.1:0-682 GCF_001952655.1 Monopterus albus
TTGTTTATCTTAAACACGTGTCGATTAGGTGCATACATCCCTCGCATGCAGTCTGACACAGTCATCAATTGGAACATAACCACAACACGACGCCTGACAAACATGTCCACAGCATGCAGATTTTTTAAAGTGCCATCACAGTACATTGTAATTCTGAGAACCAGCTCAAATAGATCGATTTTCCTATATCACTGAGCAATGATATTTTATTAATGTAGACTCTGGATTTATGTTGGAGCCAGCCTTCTTTTATAATTCTGTGGGAATTTTTATTAGATCTTGGTAGAAAAAGCCTCTTTTCACCTCAGCTATTTTATTCTTTGCCACCTGAGCGTAACCTATGGCGGGGCGCCTAGATGATTTCCATGCATATATATTTGATTAATGACATGCCAGCATCACTGTCAAATCCAATGCCATTCAGCACTGCCAGCTACAAAGGAGTGCTACCACCTTGCAACAGATAATAGAACAGAGGAAATGAGAGACACTGTTAGTCGTGCTTCATATAGTCATTTCTGCATTGTTTTATAGCTGTTCATTTCCCCTTTGAAGTGAGTAATGATCACCTTACCACACATCATTATCATCATGATACCTGTCAGCCTTTTTGCAGCCTAAGATGTTCGGAGTGAGCAAACACAACACATCTGTTTACGTTGTTTTTGTCTGGAGATCAAAG
>NW_018134100.1:0-682 GCF_001952655.1 Monopterus albus
CAGGCTGAACTGTTCTGGTCCTAGTTTATTCCGGGTCATGCTGTGTGGCCCACTGAAGAGCAGCTCAGAAATCCTGTAAGATGCAGAAAGGAAACATTTTTTTGCAAATTAAACAACCATTTTCAAAAGCATTGTAATTTTCCAGTGTACAATATGATAAAAATTCCAGGACAGTGTTCTTGGCTATTCTCCTCACAATAGAAAGCATATATCGCAAGAAAATCTCGTTCCCCCCATTCACTGTCAAGTAAATTTGGAAGTCGTCAGCATAAAAATGAAAATATAAACCATATTTCTAAAGAAAACAAAACTGGACCAAGAACTGAACCCTGAGGGATGCTACATGTAAAGGGAGCAGCAGAAGAGGAAAAGTCAACAATATACATGGAAAAACATTTATTCGTTAGGTAGGACTTAAACCAAATAAGAACTGAATGCAATTGAAAATTGAATGCAAATAATTTTATTTCTAGAGGCCCTACAATAGCAGAGTTTATCTCCACTATAACCAAAGGATGTTCCATTGGATAAATCTATAGTTTTCCTTTTCATTTTACTTACGTGGATTTCTCTGCCATTGCATTGATACTGATTTCGAGGGTTTGATTGACATTGGTGTTTAACAGAGCTCTGTTGGCTGGGGTTGGAGGCAGGAACATTGGTAGATAGAGTCCGTCTGTGC
>NW_018134101.1:0-682 GCF_001952655.1 Monopterus albus
TGCTGTTTGCCATTTTAACCAGAAACAGCTATGCTCAGCACCAAACTAAACATGGGAGGCTGCTACGTTGAATGTGCTTTGCTAACTAGTGTCAGAACTCCAGTCTCTCACATATGACGTTTGCTCATGCATCGCTTTGGTCATCAATAAGTAAAAAGTTGATGTATGGTGGTACTGAAAATGTGTAAATATGTCCACTTTTCTTCTTTGGGTTTTCATAGCGGTTGCCAGGCCAGCACCCCGTCCTCCTTTGACAAATTTTTTGCAATGCACAGCTGTCAGAAAAACATCGATAGAAGAAACTGATAACCTCAAAGGCGTGCAATTCTAATGGATCTGGCTGAAAGAGGAATCATTTTCAAACTGAAATCACAATTTAACAATGATTTTCAGATCAAAAAAAAAAACTGGGATTTAAACTGCCACTAAAACTTGATTTTAAATGCTACAGATCTGAAACAACCCGTGCTGCATCCCCGCAGGCCTCTATTACATACACGTATCGCTCTGCTCTGCAGGCTTCATGTGAAAGCTGCAGAGTAAATGAGTGAGTGGAACCAGAGAGCCACACCAATAAGCTTCACTTTGGTGCTGCTAGCCGCACTGAACATAGCTTGGGCAGTCAGCAAAACAGTCAATCATCAACCTTACGATTAAAGGTGTGCTACAGTATTTTGAATAA
>NW_018134102.1:0-682 GCF_001952655.1 Monopterus albus
GCTATCTTGCTTCCTTTCTTGTCCCTCTCGACAGTTGGCCAGATATGAATAATTCGCTTTGATTACCAGGACTGCACAGTTTCAGTGCCTAGTGTATTAGCATATATATTTTCCTGGGAGTACCATACGGGGTGCTCATTCACTTTAAGACCACATCACACATCTGCACACTTTGTTTGAGGGGTCTTACAGATGTGCTCACAGTTGTGTGCTTGTTGCCTTAACAGCTTGTCACCATCCTGTTCTCACCACAACTCACCTTACTGGTCAGCAGCGGCTTGATCTCAGTCAGCTGTACATCCTGCAGCTCATCCATCTTTTTTGTCTTGTGACTCTAAACCACTGTCCAAAAAGAGATAAACATGAATTGTACATAGTGGGAGCAATGCATACAACACAGAACTCTATTTTGCATGTTTGCTTTGTGCAAATGTTTTCAGTTCACAATTACAGTATATAAAAACAGGCAAAGGACAGCAAATTCTGACAATGAAGAAGCTGGAGATGTTAATTACTTTTTTAAAATTAATCAACTAAACATTTAAGCACCAGAAGCAGTTCATGGCAACACAACCTACTCCTAGTATGGGGCTGAAGGTCACACCATGTAGCTAAGGCTATGTTCACATTTCAGGCCATAACGCTCATTTCCAATCTTTTTATCAGACCTGATCTTTTTGTG
>NW_018134103.1:0-682 GCF_001952655.1 Monopterus albus
GTTTCTGGCTTTAAAAAGAAACTTGAAATACCAGAACATACATGGACCTACACTGACCGCTCAGCTCCTCTGGCTCCCCCATAACTCAGATCTGCTGTGTTGGGACCAGCTGTGGCTCAGCCATCCTAGGTTTAAACAATATTAGGAAGAAAGTGATGCCAAGTCTAAAAGCATTGTTTGTTTCCCCAGAAGAGTGTAAGGTGACTGGCTCACCTGTTAGAGCAGAGGTCGGTGCTGATGTCACTCTAACCCTGGAGCCCCGATCCATGGGCGATGAGACGGTGAAGTGGAAACGCCAAGAAACCTTAGTGCACAGATACAGAAGTCAGGGTGATGATCCAGATGATCAAGATGAGAAGTTCAAAGACAGAACATCTTTGTTCTGTGATGAGTTTTCCAGAGGAAACATTTCATTCAAACCGACCAAAGTGGCTTTAGAAGACACAGGAAGTTTCACGTGCTCTGTTCCCAAAGTGTGTGGTCAGGACAATGAGGACGGCGTTACCCTCTGTGGTGAGTACAGTCGACCTGACAAACTTAAAATGAACTGAAGGAGAAAAATGTTTCATATAGCAGCACAAAGGCAGTTTCACAATTTACACCATTACAGTTAAGTTGGTGCAGAACAAACGAGAAGCCAGCATGAGAACGCAGACTGGTGACTGTGGTAAGTAAACCTGAG
>NW_018134104.1:0-682 GCF_001952655.1 Monopterus albus
CGATACAGCACAGTGCTCAACCAAATATATACTGTGCTTGAGTCTAAGTCAAACTCATCAATGCTCAGGTCCAAGTTGAATCCTCCCCACTGTCGCCAAGTGCTTGCTGAAGGGGGATTTGTTGGGTTTTCCCTATGTAATAATATTGATAACAGTAAGGTCTAGACCCTACTTTGTAAAGTGTCCTGAGATGACTTTTGTTGTGATTTGGCGCTATACAAATAAAATTTGATTGATTGATTGAATCATGAATCCTAAAAACCTGGACTCCAGTCGACCTGAGTCCTGGACTCAAGTATTAAACATTGACTCTTGAACAAAAAAAATTCAAATTAGCCTCTTTTTAAGTTTCAAAGGAGATCCTATCAAGCTCTAAAGCAATTCTTAGATTTTCTGAACCTTTGTGCCTCTTTTTTTATCTCAGGAAGAGAAATATTTTCTTTTGTTGTGTGTGTATGGTACTTACTTTTACATGCCACCTTAAGTGTAACAGCTGTTGCAGTTGATTTGCTGCACTCTTGTTGCATTATTGCCAATTACCAATCACATGGCTTTCTGTGGCTCAGCCAAAATAAAAGGTTACTGGCAAAGATAAAGCAACTCTGTCATCATTTCCTACCAACCTAGTGTTTGCCACAATATATTAATATAAATGCGTATACAGTGGGTACGGAAAGTATTC
>NW_018134105.1:0-682 GCF_001952655.1 Monopterus albus
TATACAGTCTACAGCCTTTTCAGAAAAAATTACAAATATATAAAATACTGTGATAACACTATCATTTTGGGTTAGATTTCCTTACACAGAAAGTGAGAAGAATTCAACTCTCACTTCAACTTCAGCAGACATAAAATTGATTCTCATAAATGCCATGTGTCTCTGCTTTACTATCTGTGTTTTAAAGGGCCATTTGGACAAGACATGTATCTTGTGAAAAACCATATTGTTTTTACAAACTTTGACAAGAGCATCTGGAGAGAATATCTGCAATTTGTTCAGGTATCATTGTTTTCAGTTGCTTGTTTCATGTGTACAACCAGCTGTTGTTACTGTTTAAAATGCAGAGACAAGCTTTCACATGGTCTACCCCCACGCACACTCACTCACTGTACCTCTAGTCGTAGGTATTCACTCTGCTCCTTTGAGATGAGACTAAGGATGGTGCTGCTGTGTTTGCGGGTTCGCACCAGGACTTGAACCCATGTCCTCCGAGCTTGCAGTGGGGAAGCTAACTGGTAGTGCACGTGACTGTGCCCATCAAAGGAATACTCTGGAACCTCTAGTGTTGGTACACACAAAGACACACATCAGTCAGACAGTGCTGTGATTGAGAATTAAAGTTTAAATACAACACATCACATTTTATCCATTTAGAAGAGGCATTACTTCAGAGGGAAGT
>NW_018134106.1:0-682 GCF_001952655.1 Monopterus albus
AGGTGGATTTTTGTAGAGGTTTATCATTGTTGCTGTGGTAATTTTACTATAAGATGAATGTATTCTGTAAGTTGTGATTTTGTGTAAATTCAACAGCTGATGTAATATACAAAGCGGTGTAAAGGTTGGAATCAAGGCAGTGTTTAAGTAGGTGCATTTTCATAGTCCACATTACACTTGTGCATATTTTACTCTCACTTCAGCAGTAGTCACAAGTTTCTCATTGACTACATGCAGTGCTCCAGCTGCAGACACACAACATCTGGCGACTAGTGACTCCTATATTTAAGGTAAGGGTGAAAATTACAAGCATAAAATTGGGGTAGCCCTCCTTATCCATCTGCCAGTGTACTTCATGAGGTAATGTAAAAACAAACGGATGCTCCTCTTCTTACTAAGTGTGTATTATTCAATAACAAGCATCAAAAGCACTTAAGAGCACTGTAACATAAGTACTGATTGTTCTCTTCTCCTGCTGCAACGGATTGTGTCCAGTGAATTGTGCCATGGGAGAGTTTGGGCCAAAGTACTACAGAAAAATGTCATACAGTGATTGTCAGGTTGCATTCCCGCCCTCTCCTTTTGTGTTAACTGTATTAGCACTGTTCTTACCTGATCACTTGTGTGAATGGCTGATTCGTTTCCTTTTCCTCAGATTTGATTTACTGTGCATGTTAACACT
>NW_018134107.1:0-682 GCF_001952655.1 Monopterus albus
CTGTAAAGCTGGTTTCAAGGGAAAATGAATCTGTGTGTTTACCTGCCTCTTTCTGTGTCTTCCATGAGGTGTAGTGCAGTGATGGAGGGTTTAGGAAATCAAAGGCATTTTGTTTTGTGTCCTGTAGGATTCATTAAAACCCTCTGGGATTATCTGAGGACAGTTTACTCACAGTCACTTTAGTCTATTGGGTGTGATCTCGGTAAAGGAGAAGATGATTTTTTTTTTCTTATTGGTGCCTTTATTTACTTGGAGGGCTCCTCTGTATCATCACATCCAAGAACTCCCAAGTTTGAAAAGAAAATTTCAAAAGAACCTGAAATGTCTCTAACCAGCAGATTGTGTTTTCATCAAACCTTTCAGTGTGACCCCAGTGTGACCCTGTATCTCCTGTCTGGTTTTAGGTTTGGTAGTAGTTACAATACAAAATGCTGTGTAGATAAGTTGGCTGACACAATCAGCAACCACCAACACTGGAGCTAATGTCATTGGGTGGTCAGGTCAGGTAAGGGACTTTGCTGCGTTAGTCTGAAGAAGGCTGAGTGCATTGTTTTACAAAGTATCATGTAGCATGTGCACTATTCCACAATAAAAACAGGTGTAAAGTTGTGTTTAAAGGGCTGTTTTAGGTCATCCTCTTCTGAGTGAGCATGTCTTAAAACCAAATGTAATGCATGACTTA
>NW_018134108.1:0-682 GCF_001952655.1 Monopterus albus
AGACTTTGAATGGAGCCTGGCTCATGAAGGCCTGTCCTCTAAGACTGATAACTCACAGGAAACAGGAACACAGAACTGAACATATGGCTGAAATCCCTGAGAACACTTAGAGTTGACTTAAAAAGTTTATAAATGTGTATTTGTTTCGTTTTGTTTTTTGATAATGCATACTACTTTGAAATCTATGTGACAGCACTAGCTGTTATTTTAACCTACTGGACTTGACATGAAGACTTTTGCAGCTATGGTGTCATAAAATGTACACTGAAGTCCTGTAGATTGCCACTGGGTGAGATTAAAAAGACCCTTGTCTTAAGCCATTAAAAGCACTATAACTATTTGAGAAGAGACACTGACCAAATTTGCTACTTTTTGAATAGCAATTTTTCTGATTTTGTCTGTAAGACTGGACAGTTTAAGTCAAGTAACATGAAATCTTATTACTGACTGAGGGATAGTCCTTTAAGACTCTAAATATTCATCATCTTGTATGTACTTAGTTTCTTGGTGATATGTTTTGAAATATTTGTAACTCACACATATAAAATGTGGTTGTACATGTTGTAGAATTGTCTGCAATAGCCCTCTCTAAACCTGATGTAGCATGGTACACACCTGACCCTGTTATCCTCTGTAGTTAGTCACCTGTGATTATACTTGAGCGAAAACAAGAGAAAAAAAA
>NW_018134109.1:0-682 GCF_001952655.1 Monopterus albus
GTAGCAGTTTGTAAAGAAGGAAGGTTGAGCAGAACAGAACAGAATGTCAGCTCATATTTAGTATGATGATGCTGTTTTTCTCTTGCTGTCTCTCATTACCTCATTTTCAACACAGAGATTTTTCTTCATGGGCTTTTCCCATGTTTTCCCTCATTTGTATTATCCAACCTGAACACTGTGTTAGTCTCTTTCTCCTCCCACTGCCCCCCAGAGAGCTAGCTGCGCCATAAGAGAAGGTGGGTGTAGTTCACTTCTCCCAGCACCAAATGAACCTTTCTCTTTCTTCTCTGGTCCTTCTCAAAAACCTTACCCCCCAGATTCACTACCTTCACTTGACTTTTGGCATGAAAGACCCATTCAGTTCTTATTCAACTGCTGCATTTCATAATTAAGCAACCTGTCAGCAGGCTTGTTTCAGTTGCACCGAACCTTCCTCCAGTTGGGCTTTCAGAGCATTTAAGCCTATATATGCTGTTTGGCAGCTTGCTTCATCTCCATCTGTGTTTTCCTCTGTGTGCTCAAGAACTACTTAAAAATGATGCCCTGGATAATACATGCGTAACATACACACGTTGGGAGGTTTAAGAGTGTTAAAATGTATTTTTGCACAGTATTCATTGTAAAGAATATATCTGAAAGTTCACTATATGCGCTTATTTAAAAAATTTAATGAACATAAAAT
>NW_018134110.1:0-681 GCF_001952655.1 Monopterus albus
AGGTGAGAAAAGGGGCAGAATAATCCCATCACCTGTTCGACCTACAGGTAGTCTACCCTGTGGTGTTGAAGACAGAAGACCAGGCATAGAAGCAGACGAGCAGGTGACAACCTACATGAGCAGTGACAGTGACAGTGACGAGCAGGTGACAACCTACATCAGCAGTGACAGTGACAGTGACAGCTGCCCATACCACCTGGTGGAGGAAGAGGACGAAGACTTATACACACAGGACATCAATTTATATAGAAGATATGGTCTCTACACTTCAATGCCACCAGTACCAAAGCTAGATTTCATTACTGATTGGGATCTGTTTGATACCTCTGAACAATTACTCCAACCCCCATTTTTTGTATTTGTTACTGATTTCACACCTGAAACTAGATGTTTTTGTAAGGTGAAAGTGGGACCCTTTACATTTACAGTAGGAAGTGACAGGGGAAGAGTGACTTTCATAGACGACAACGGAAACGCCCCAAGTACACAGTCTCACCATTTTGTACATCATTGGGTAGACATTCATTTAAATCAGGACTGCCTATATTCAGGGAAACTCGATTATCCGTATAGCCCCAAGCAAAGGAAGAAACCAAGATGGTTTGGTATGGCATGTACCCGCCAAAAAGGGGGGTTTTGGGCATTCTTGTGTTCATAACCTTGCTGGTTGTTACTCCCATA
>NW_018134111.1:0-681 GCF_001952655.1 Monopterus albus
AAAAAAAAAAAGATAGTTGAATGTTATGCACAAACCTTTTGAAATGCAATTCAAAATGTGGAAGCACGACTCGCAGTGACCCATGATACATTGGATAAACTTTAAAGCACTCTGATGCGAGTAAACAAGAAGAAACAGACAATGTAAAACCAATAATGTACAATGTTCTGCTAATGACGTGCAGACATACCAGTCTCCACCTGGGTGTCAATTTCAAAGGTCTCATTTCCAGAGTAGATACTTCCATTCCTGTAGAACTCCTGACATAGTGACAGGGGTGTGTAGACAACACCATTCCTCTCATATTCATGATTTCCAACTGTGATATTGTGCAAATGTCCATACTAGAAATGAACAATTGAAACCATTGTTATAATATGATCAAGTAACCAAGAACAGCAGAAACTTTATAAAAAGAGTATCTGCAGCAGCTCAGGTTGTTTAGATAAATGGTTTTATGACACATCTGTGCAACATGACTAAATGACTGATTCAGATGGCATGAAATATTTCCAGTCACATGACAAGATGAAGCTTATGATGAGAGCTCGTCAGGCTTTTTGGCCTCATAAACATGTATAGTTATAAAATTCCAATACAGAATTACAGTAGCACTAAAGCAAAACAACAAGATCAATCATGTCATAAGACCAAGACAGATTCCAGGAATACAAAAAAAAA
>NW_018134112.1:0-681 GCF_001952655.1 Monopterus albus
GGAGGAGCCATGAGCGAGGACACAGGAGACCATCGTCAGCACAAATCATTTATGGACTGACGCCCCTTTATAGGAAATAAGTTTGTGAGTAGATGCTTCAGATGAAGGATCAGATGAAAAGACATCTCACATTTTTAAAGATGTTCCCTCAATTCCTCTTTCCTGGCGTTTTCTCCTTCCTCCATCTTATGTGGGCGGGGCTAAGACGCATGGAGAAGAAATGTGGATTCAATTAAACAAACTGGGATTTACCCAATGACACCTAATGACCAGAGTGACAGGAAACTTGGTTTAGATATTAATGACCCCATCGCTGTGACCCTATGACCTTTCCTCTAGCATTGCCATGAGGTCACAATTTCCACTTGCCCAATATTCCTTACCCCCAAACAAACGGATTACATGCATTACCCCCAGAGGATAAATCCTGATGTTTTTGACGACCTACTGACCTTTATGCTAGTCGCCTCTCTCTGCAGTGACTGGCCAACATGTCTGCCTCTACACTTCAAACTAAATCACAAAAGAGCGAGAACATTTCTGAGCAAACCATTCAGAACTGGCCTCAGATCACTGGTTTAAATGTGCAAGTAAAACACTGAACAATTATGTTGTTGTATATATTAGCACTTCTACACAATCTATAAAACCTTTAATAAACATTTTACAATTTTCCTGCAC
>NW_018134113.1:0-681 GCF_001952655.1 Monopterus albus
TGACCCTGTTTGGAAAATGGATGGATGTCACACAGATGCTTCACATTTCTTCTGTGCTGCTCATTTTAAATGTTATTAACTGAAACTATAATAAAAAGCCACAGTCATTCCTAATACCGACATAAGCATAAGTCATTTAAACCATTTGAAAAATGCAATTCCTTCTCTGTTCTCTGTGCTTACACAGTGCTAAATCTGTTACAAACAGGCTGAGAAATGAAGACACTGCATTTTTCTTTCAAGAGTCTTTTTTTAAGTGGGAAACTCTGTAAGTAAGAAACTTTCCATTCTGTGTGTCAGCAGAATGAGTAGTAAAGTAGCAACAAGAAAATAGGAAGGAGGTTTGGGTTATTTTAATCTTCTAAGTGGTTTCTGCTGGGGAATTCAATCTAAACTCACTTGTGGCAACTCCTTATTTCCTCAATTTGTTTCCTTGTCTGATTTGATTCAAATGAAATGGTTAACTCAGTATATTGTGCATAGTGGCTAAACCGTGTCACTACAACTTCTGCACTTTTTCCCATAGAGAAACACTTGAGAAGCAGCAGCTGTACAATGTTGAATAAATTCTTCTCAGCATCACAACTCCTGAAAAATGACTCTTTATTATCTGAACTTCATTTGTTGAGACCCATTTCAGTCTAGTTTAGCAATAGGATATTTTAAACATTTGTGGCACCA
>NW_018134114.1:0-681 GCF_001952655.1 Monopterus albus
CACCCAGCCAGCCTCAAACAGAGAAAATCCAGAGGAGTTGTTAGCTGAATCTCGATAATGTGCATGGACGGAGGATGTCCTTCAAAGCAATTTCTATGGAAAACACTTTTTTTCTATCACCACATTTCAGCTACTGATCTGTACGTGTCTTTTATAGTTGCTGAAGAAGTTCTCAGGCCTTTTAAGTAAAAGTCCTTCATTCAAACTCCCACATAAGTATTCGTATCAAACTACAGTTTTAAATTGTAGCAAAAGCACTAGGTACGCAACTGATATTTTACAAATGTAGTGCAATAGAAGTATAAATTGAAATACTCAATAAATGAAGCTGCAGAAGATTTAGGATCAGGACCACACCTAACCACATCCTTTTCCCTTACCCCTGCTGACTTCCTTTAAGTAGTTCTGCAATCTTAACATTAACCGCTTCTGTTTTACATACAATAACTAACCCTGCCTCCCTTCTGTTTGTTTTTCTCTGTCCTTTTCTTCTTTGTTCCTTCTCCTACTCCTTCCTCCTGTGTTCACACTTCCACATGGGGCATCTGCTGTGCCCGAGTGCAGTGCAGATCCCTGTAGAAGCTTCCCCAAACCACTGATCACCACCTGAGCATTTGTCTACATCCTCATCTGTTATACAGCACCTCACATTTTCTCTCAAATCCTGCTCTCCATCCTCAT
>NW_018134115.1:0-681 GCF_001952655.1 Monopterus albus
AACCAGTTGGAATTGTATGCCTAACCCTAACCTTTGACCTCAACCCTCATTCTTGCCCTAACCCTAACCATATTTAACCCTAAATACGGATTTCGGCCTTGACCTTTGACCCCAGCCCCTCTCCTAATCTTAACCATACTCTTTGACCCCTGCATGGGGGCTTATGGAATCCATAAGGGGAAGATGATTGTATAACTGGGGCTGCACTGGGCAAAAAAACATTTCAGAAAGGGAATTTGGGTCTGTGTGCTTGGTGTACACTGCTGTAAGGAAGAATACAAGGATAAATCATTTAATTCAAAAATTAACAAGGATGAGGATACAGGGAACATTGGACATGACTTACCGGATGCAGAGACAAAGTACTTACCTAAGGGAGAAATATATTTGCCTGAAAAAATGAAAGAATACTAATAAAAACTAATAAAAAAATATATAATTAACCAATACCTACCCAAAAATGAAAAATACTTACCTGAAATATGAAGATGACTCACCTAAAAGGGAAAATACCTGCCTGGAAAAGAAAAAGATTAATAAATAAGACAAATACCTACCTGAATTTGAAAAATACTTACCTGAAAATTAATAACACTTACCTGAAAATGGAAAATACCTACCTGATGTGAAGATCAGGTAGGTATCAAAAAATAAAGAAAAGGAAACTCTATAGGGAAGAAT
>NW_018134116.1:0-681 GCF_001952655.1 Monopterus albus
CAGCTCCCTAAAACTCCGACTGTTCAGCCCAGTGCTGCTGCAGCATTGTCAGCCTGTTGGGATCCACGACCACGTTTTATCAGCGTTTGTGTTGAAAATGTCAGAAGCTAAATGAATACGCGTCATCATTTCATTCAGACCACGTGTTGAGACTGTTTGTCTGAGCCGGTGTGAGACCCAGAACACTGACCCGGGTCAGGGAGATCCCAGACTGGACGTGGCCCCTGTCGTCGTCAGTCCTGTCACCATAGTAATGGTACTGAGTATTGTGTAGTAGTTCAGTGTCCCGTGAGGCGGTGTCCCTGCAGACCACCGTGGGGCCTGGCTCCACGCTGCTCTGTATTCCTGTCCCAGTGAAATGACCCATGGACATTAGATATGTGTCGGTGATGGGGAGGAACGCTGTGAGGACTGAGAGCACCGAGTGTGTTTGAGGAGCAGGGCTCTGATGTGGATGGTGGTGCTGTGACCCTCCTCCTGGACTCTTTAGTCCACATCATTAAGTAGGGCCACTTAAAGCCTCTAGCCTGCCGTGAGACCAGGGCAACCTCGTCCTGTGGCTCCGTCTGTGCTCACACTCTGCTGATGAGCGACACTGTTGTCTGCAGGCTGAGGCCTCCACCCGACCTGGGCGCACGGGGCCGCACTGAGGAGTCCTGAGGTCCCTGATCTCCCAGCAGC
>NW_018134117.1:0-681 GCF_001952655.1 Monopterus albus
ACCAAATCTCAGCAAACAAACTGTAGATCATGATTACTTCAGTCAGTACAGCAGTCAGTCCTTTATAAATTAGAAGCGACAGTTTGAATTTATCCTGCAAGAAAAAACACCTACTCACTTAAAATCATCATGAAGAAAACATCACGCTGGAAACTGGTGACGTTCAGAGACATCGGAAGCCTTGAAATAGAAATGTGCATTTGCATAAAAGAAATGTATATCTTTTTCATCATTTAAGTAAATTAGAATCCAATTTTTCCTCCATATCTTGTAATTGAATTCTTTTATATTAATTTATCTGTCAGTTACAAAAGCCTTCTGTTCTGACAAATGAAGTGCTAAAAGCATCTGTGTTTAGGTGACAGGGGTTTGAAGAGTTCTCACTGTGAAACCAGAGCTACTGTTTACTCTGGATACTGACAGCTTCCCTCCTGTATTTCCATTAAAAATTTAGCAGTCACACTACTGTGCTCATATTGGGCAGCAGGGAGCTGTGACAGTCAGGCCAGTGAATAATCTCAGAGGCTGTTTGTGTAAGAAGCTGGATGTCTGCCACAGGTTCGGTGATATGAGCCCTCTGTGTAATGGAACCTCTTACCTTCATTACAGAGAAGATTAGATTTGCACGAGTGTAAGGAATATGAAAATGGCCTTGTCTGAGGTTGAGATGTGCTTTTTTTT
>NW_018134118.1:0-681 GCF_001952655.1 Monopterus albus
AGGAGGCCTACAACCTGAGATGACCACGTTTAGCATACTTACTAGGGCCTGCTTTGTCCTGTAATACTCTACACAGATAGGAGGTCTGCAGCGCAGACAACCAATTGTTCAGCATTCATTGATTAGCTGCCACCTGAAAATCACAATACACACACACACATACACCTGGCTTAGATCACATTTCAGCAAGCAGGCACAGGCAGGGGTTGACCTGTTCACGCCAAATGGCCAATAGGATTACGAAGAGTGAAACGTTGTACCTCTGTACAGGGTGTACTCAGCCCAAGAAGATAAATGTAATGAAAAAACATACCTCATGGGTCAGAGAACGGATTTCTTGCGTGAGCTCTGTCTCTCTGATCCCAACGCTGTATGACTTCACCTGTGCCCAGACTTTGAGTAAATTTTCTGTTGATTTTATACAGTTATCTCTCCTGTCTTCTCTTCTCGCGCTTTCAATAAAAGAACCGGGTAAAAATCTAATAAACCCAAGAGCTAATCCTTTAGCGGCTCTCAGCAAACTCCACAACCTCATCAGCGCACTAAAGGCGGCTCATCTTGACGCTATCTTTATTGCTGCAGGTGACTTTAATCAGTGCAATCTATGGACTGTACTTCCCAAATATTACCAACATGTGAAGATTCCCATACAGAGCAAGAACACTCTGAATCATGTTTACA
>NW_018134119.1:0-681 GCF_001952655.1 Monopterus albus
TTTTTAATCACTTTCACAGCTTCTCCTGGGATTAACTGACATCAAGACTCGCTAAAAATTGCATTTAAATGTACATTTAATGTTTCTTGCATCAGTGTAACTGTCAAACCCTGAACTGATTACTAACACACATCCTCCACTTTTCCCTCACAGCACCACCGTCCTCATCCTCTTCAGCCCTGAGATGAGATTCTACAGTAAATATGTGGTTGTGGCTGCTGAGGCAAGTTTGAAGTCTGAAAAACATGAATGATTTGCATCAATGATAACACAGCTGCAGGGAAGCGAGGATGGCTAAACCATGTGTATTTTGAAATATAGATAGCTTTGAATTTCATGGGCCTGGGTTCCATGAAATATTTAGCAATCCAGATATGTTTGTTTTTGTAGCTTATAACTTATTTAAGATTTATTCACAAAATAGAGATTTTTTTTCTTCCAGGGCAAATAAGTATTTGTGTTATCTTTTAACAGTGCAATGGAATAGATTCATTGGGGTTTACAACTGTTTTTTGCACCACACTACTGATACTACAGTAACTGAGCCAGATACTGTATAACTGATTTAGACCCCAAAGAACCTGTCATTTTGTGCAGATTGCTGTCTCTGACAAAAGCAGCCAAGCCAGTAGCAGCATGAGAAGATATGCAGAAACAAACCTACCTACTGTACCTGAGTTT
>NW_018134120.1:0-681 GCF_001952655.1 Monopterus albus
AATCAAGGATGTTTCACAGAAACAGACAAAAGGATCTCTTCCAACCGTACCACCCGTTATGTTGAGCATGTGAACATATGAGAAGTCTGTATACTTACAGTGGCCAGGTCTTTCTGGGTTAGGCCACTGTCCTGTCTGCCCTTCTGAATGACCTTGCCCACCTCCAAGGGAACCCTTTCATGGTGAAGCTCCTCTGTCTCCCGGTCCAGTTTTGCAGTGTTCTTTGTCACAAGATGCTGTTTGTTCTGCCCTGCAGACCCTGTGTGTCAAGCAGTGGACAAGGGTTAAGGGGCATTGTACGGGGTGGTACACATGCAAATACAGCATAATCATAATACAAGTTACTCTACAAACAAACTTAGTCTTTAACAATTAAAAAAAAAGCATAAACTTACATTTCTTGGTTGTCTCAACGTCTTCCCCTCGCCTCTGAGCAGTCGTGATGGCCTAAAACAAAGACATGAACATGTGCAAAGAGTAGCTTTCAAAACGTAACGTTATTCTGCAGACGTTGAAGTAGATGTGTGCTTTGACAGCTGTTACCAGAGATCTGATATGGACACCCACTCACACACATTAAAACTACAACGTAGAGTTAGCTCTGAAGCGCTAACTATAGCCAAGTAACAATTTCCAAGTATGTGGCTAATGCTAGTTAGTTGCAAATTGGTCCCTGTAAAA
>NW_018134121.1:0-681 GCF_001952655.1 Monopterus albus
AAAACTGCAGGAAAACTACTCCCAAAGTCATGCACATCCCAACTCACCAGCACGGCACTGAAGCGCTCCTCCAGCTCTTCTTCAGGTGGCACCGGAAGTTTCAGCGCTGCGGTGCGTTTCTGGGACCCTGTGGAGCCTGGAGGAGCCAACACCATCTTGCCCTCCTTAGCGTGGGGTACCTCCATGCTTCCTGCTGCATTTCCCATGACTGTATATCCAAAAGAACACACACAAACCCTACTCTCAAAAATCTGTCCCAGCTAAACACAATGCCTAAAGATGGATGATTAAAAAAATAAGTCTGATTTAGTTCTTCAGAGTTAAGTTCAAGCCTCTGTGTGGCTCTGGTCCATGACCTTTACTTATGTCCAAGTCTGTTGAATTAAGCTGATGTAGTGCTCATTACTCGTTCACATTCTAAGGAGAAGTAAGGCAGATGAAACCCACCTCCGCCTCTGAATGAGAGTCAGACCTCGCACAGATCCCGATGCCTTATGAAACCCTAGAAAGAGGGAAGCAGATATCCCGAGAGTGACAGCTGAATGAGTGACAAAGAAAAGAGGAGGGGTAGCCTTCAGAGCCTGTAACTGCTTCACAGGATGAGGCTGCAATGGGAAGGAAAACTCAAGACATGACGATTAACAAGGCAAGGTACCACTTCTGTTTCCCTTTGCACAGGTG
>NW_018134122.1:0-681 GCF_001952655.1 Monopterus albus
GGCAATTGGGAACTGTGCTAAGATAAAAACAACTTCCACAGGACACAAAAACTCTTACAACACCTTTCTTTTAGACCTCATTTTCGTCTCTGTCGGTGGAACGTGGCTCCCAAAGAGAGCTCTCTACACACATTACCCAAATGAATAGATATCAGCAGCCGACGTTCTTGTTAGGCTCTCGGCATGTGTTCTCCTCTCACAGACTTGGACTGACATGCATCTTAATTAAACATTACACATGAACAATGTCAAGATGTATATGCATGCTTTAATTGGTAGTTGTGTTGTGGAGATGGTGTGCCATTAGCTCACGCAGCAGTTGGCCCATCAGGGTCCAAAAGAGGAGAGGAACAGAGCAGACAAGATGGGAAGAAAGGGTGAACTTTGAGAAAATCACCTCCTTTCAAAAGTAAAAAATAGGAAGCAAGGGGAAACAGGTGGAGGCTATAAGCAGTATAGCCTGACGGCTCATTGCGGGGTAATGAAATGATAATATGGTTGCTGACAGGGAAGTGGACAACCATTGTGGCTCTCATGCTGGGAGTGATCATTGATTTTCTCCTCTGTTGACTGGGTTTTATTACTTTGCGCCTCTGCCAGGTGACTACATGACATCCCCGCTTGGCACACCATCCTCTGTCTAATCTAAAACTATCTAACCTACATTCAGCTCTGCTGAAT
>NW_018134123.1:0-680 GCF_001952655.1 Monopterus albus
ATGAATGCGTGTTCACGGCTTTCTTCACCAGACCATGAGGGCGATCACAGATTCACTGATGCTGACATATAAGCTCCGTTCCATTCGGAGCTTAAAACCTTGAAACTCTGCAGCAAACATTTAGAGATGCTTTATGTTCGACTGCCCACGTTAACCTTGGAACTGAATGATAGCAACACCAAAGATATCCACAGTATTTCATGTTAAATTATCCTACTGTTTCATATGAGTGCTGCTCCAATTTCCTAATATATCCCAGTGGTTTTTGTGGGCAATCCTCTGGATTTAGATGCATATGATTCATAAACCTGTTTCGTCCCGGAAGCGCTGACGCCAGAGACAGAACTGAATTGTAAGACGGTAGCAAGACACTAGCGAGCAGCCAATTCAACTCCGGAGCAAGAGATTTTGGCCGGAGGACGAAACTGGTTTACTTATCAGCAGTTTGTGACTCCACAGATGTGGCAACTCAGTTACTTCCTGTCTGCTCATCCGTCTTTCACATAATTTTTAATTCGTTAATGAAAAATGAAACAGTAGTTCTCGTTATCAAATAGTATTTATTTAGTTTTGCTATTGTTCTGAAAAATAGGTCGTCAACGGACATTTTTCATCATAGTTTAGTTAACAAAATTAACACTGTTTGGGTGGCACTTGTGAGGCGTGTTCTTTTATTTTGA
>NW_018134124.1:0-680 GCF_001952655.1 Monopterus albus
TTACACTTGAGAGCAGTACGAATGTGCAAAAGATGTCTCTGTTTTGATGCCCTTTCATTAACTTTATACATATGTGCCAAAGCTTTCCACTACAAATAACAGAAATATGATAGACTCACAGACGCCGATGTCCCCCACTGCAATTTAACTTAGTTTAAGCAAAATCAGACGTAGGTAACGATTAATTCTCACCAACGCGTCAGCGTTTCCAGTAAAACTACATTTCCCAGAATACACCGCAAATTCTGGCGACATCCACGCTACGATTCAGAGAAGAGGTTGTTTTGGTCACGCTGGTTGCGATTTGCTGCTTGTTATTGAGGCGTAACTGCTGTTACACCAGAACCGACGCCCGCGGGATCTCCGTTTCCCTCTGGATTTACTGTCAGACTGAGGGCTTCATCCCTCACCTCGTTTTCGGTGAGTTTATCGCCATGTTATCATCTGTTCCCACCAGGCTACTTTCACGAAGGTCGCGCAGCCTGTCACCGTGCAGTCGCGTGCTCCAGACCAGTGCAAACGGGGCCGCATACCAAGGCATCCGCGAGACACCGACGGAAGCCAACCGCAACCTCAGTGTGACCACTTCCCGGGTCTCCAGACGGGGAATTTTGACCGAGGACACGGCTAGTAGCAATGTGAACCCGGCGGTGCAGTACCATCACCTCGCCGCTAGATGG
>NW_018134125.1:0-680 GCF_001952655.1 Monopterus albus
ACTTGCTGTTACCAAGAAAATGTAATAAATTTGTGAAAGAGAAGCAGAACTGTTACACAGCAGAGGGGCTAAGTCAACTTGTGCTTGCATTCTACACAATTAGGAGCAGTAGTGCACAGTGAGAAAGCTGACAGGACTGTAATCAGCGTGGATTACTTTATGCCATAATCTAAAATGATTCAATGGCTCCCACACCCTGACATGACAAATTAAGGGAGAGAGGCTTTTAAGGCACCTCAAGCATCCACTGGTGAACTGTGCTTTTATAAAAGTGCTCCCATCAGTGTTGGGATTAGCCGGAGAACAGTTGCTCTCTTGAGAATGACCATGTGGTGTGTGTCTGTGTAACACTCAGAGACATATGAAAGAGATTTGTTCTGGTGTTCGTGTAATCCTCTTGAGCTACTTTACTTTTCTCCACCACAATAAGTTGATAGACAAAAAGCTGGTGGCTTTAATGGCAGCAGGTTTGACAAGTGGCATTTAGCCTGAGCTGGAGGTCAGAGGACATGGGTCATATCCAGGAAATCTGGAAAGCTGGAACCAGTGAATATTTGGCATCTCTGCTAAACAATGTCTCATTAAATATTACATTTATTAATGATTAATATTCAGTCAACTTATATTAAAACACTGTGTTTAGTGTAATAACCTAAAGTACATTGGACTTGTGATATTTA
>NW_018134126.1:0-680 GCF_001952655.1 Monopterus albus
CAAAAGAACCAGAACCTACTGGATGTAAACACTATGGATACACCTCATGATGGTCTGTAACAGCCAGAGAAATCAGAAAAAGGAGAGTTTTGTTGATGACTGGATGGGTGTGAAGTGGGAAATGGGTTATAACCAAAAAGAGTCAGTCTTTGACAATATAGTTCTACCAGACAACAACTCAAAAATTCATTCTATTCTGCACATTCACTCCAATCTGCCCACTCTTCTTCCTCACTTTAATTTAACAGAGACTAAAACCAGATATATACCCCTTACCTCTCGGAGGACAAATTTCTGATCTGCAGGTACAGGTTGCCCTCGTTTTCTGCACAGCTGGACAGTCAGGTAGATGTCCATGCTGTCACGAGCAACACATCCAGCAGGCTCCCTTGTATTGTAACGGAGCTCGCCATCTGTAGAATATTCAAAGAACTGCAGGACAAAACAAAACAGCTGGGCTTCAATCCTACATTTTTTCATGCAAATTGTGTAACATCAAATAAACCTAAATGAACAATTATTGTAAAAAGGTTTTAAATCTCACTTGAAATAAAAATGAAAAGAAAGGCTATGTTTCATTTCAAATCAACTGATCAAATATATGGAGCAGGAAAGCAAACAGGCACAGTGTACCTGTGGCTCGGGAGTGCATGTTTGTGCATAAACACACACACACACAC
>NW_018134127.1:0-680 GCF_001952655.1 Monopterus albus
GGTGTGTGGACTCCTCCCCTAGAGAGGGCAGACGAGTGCTGGCAACAGAAGGGTGACGGGTGGAGGGGTGAGACGGAGCCTCGGCCACAGAAGGGGTCCTGGTCACACCGTTCGGCACTGAGTACCCCAGAGCTAAACACAGCATAGAGAGGGGAGACGTGACCATACAGGAAAATTAAGAAACGTGTTAGTGAACAGAAAAGATATTAAAGTTATGCGATTCTCAAGGTGTGTCCAGAGACCGGCTTATATTGTAGACTTGTATTTCTACAGCTGATACAAACTCGGCTCTTCCTACATGTTTACAATTTCAGTATAATGTCGGTTCATTCACTCATTCATCAGTACAGCAGGAGTCGCATCAGGCACTTTTTCTTTAAAGCTGCCATGAATGAAACATTACCTCCAGAAATTTCACATCAAATGTCTTGCGGCGTTTCTTTTATAGTCAGGTTTTAGTTGAACTTTTTAGTTAAGATACATTTTTTTACAAATTTATTGAAAGTTAAAAATGAAGATCTCTCATTCACAACAGTACTCGGATCTTTAATTCAGTACTTTGTGAAAGTCCCTCTTGCTGCAAGTCCAGCTTCACAGTCCTTCAGATGGTGTTTGACAAACTCCAGTGGCTTCATCAGCCTTTCAGTCACAGCGACTCGACCATAAGGGCCAGACTGACT
>NW_018134128.1:0-680 GCF_001952655.1 Monopterus albus
ACGTGCAAACATACAGTATATACACCCACACACACTGAGTTATACTGTAGAAACTATGTGCTAGACACCTGTTTCATATAAAAGCACTAGCTATGTATATCACTCAGAAATTAAACAGCTGTTTTAAATCACTTTTGAAAAATGGCTTCTCTAGCACGCTGGAAGATGAGGTCGGACAGAAGACAGGAAAATAAAATGTTATCCTCTCTTCCTTTGAAAAATGCTTCCTTAAGTCCTGACTGTGGATTGATTAAGTTATTCAACCTGTTCACCATTATTGCACCTTTTTTTCCTCAAGCACGGAGCTATTGATTCCTTTTATTTTGACTCTTACCCATGTGTTACGAGGTCATTAGCAGAGTAATTCTGACTCTTGTTTTGACAGGTGTGCCAAAAACAAGTCACAGCTAATGCATTCAGGCCATGTGAGCAATTGCTGTAGAGTGCATCATACACCTCCTCATCCTAATCAAAGCCTTATCAATGATGCCACACTTGACATGAACCAACACAAGGAAAAAAAGCAGCATCTAATCAGTGAAACATAAAAGAATTGGTTATTGATTTCTAAAACAAACCAAAGAGGGAATATGGGTAAGATAAGGAGAATAACCATGAACACTGAAGAAGGTAGAGCTACACAATAAACCATTTTGTGAGCATAATTTAGATCCCTGTGC
>NW_018134129.1:0-680 GCF_001952655.1 Monopterus albus
CAACGAAAGTAATAACTGCAAGGCTGGCGTTTCCTGTAACTATTTGTTCTGTAATTACCAGATAATGTACACAAACTGCAAGTTTTACTTAAACACACCGTATAGTCATCTATTTTCACACAGTCATCTGTTTTTACACATTGGCTCTCACCATTACACTAATTATCAATTGCTCATAATGTTGGTGTTATAACTGATCAGTTTGAAGCATCTGCTCTTACCGTAAGAAGTTCTAAATAACTCGTGAACCTTTTTGCAAAACTAAACAACTGTTTTCAGTACATAAAATGTGCTCATGCTCTCTACTAACAAGCTTCAACCCTTACTGTATGCACAGCACAACTAAGCCAAAACATTTTAACCAAACAATTTGAAAACCAAAGCACAGGCCACACAAACACTCAGAGTCATTATCTTCAATATCCTGAGAGTGTAAAGTTTGTTGGGTATCGTCTGCGTTGAGTCAGGCACTTGTCTCTCTCGATGAACAGTGAGTGGGTTTTGCAGCTAATGTCCTTCTCGAGGGCCAAGCGTGACTCCTCCAGGCGGGACAGGGAGCCTCTGGCCTCGCTCAGCTGCTGCTGCAGAGACGTCACGGTGGCATCGATTTGTCTCACCTCCCCCTCCAAACTGGAGATGCAGGCGACAAAGAAGGAGATGGAAAAAGGTGACAGATGTTT
>NW_018134130.1:0-680 GCF_001952655.1 Monopterus albus
GAAGCTTGAGCCTGCTGAAGAATCACCAAAAGCCTAAGAATTCTTCTACTGGTCAGTCTCAAATGTGTGTGATTCAGAGGTCTGCCTCCAGTATGACCTCCTCCCAGTAGTCCTTGAAAAAAGACACATTGGCATTGTTCTGGCAGAACTCACATAGCCCGGGCCAAACCTCAGGGTCAACGTAGGTGTAGAAGATCAGGTAACCTTGGAGACTTGGCAGCAAAGCTTCAAGCTGAGCCAGAAACACAGCGCAGACTGAAGCCAAACTGTGGCCAAAGATGTTGATATTGAAATGCAGGGCATCATGGCGGTAGGGGACGGCATATGGTGTGGTGCACAGGCTGATAGCAGAGGGTTCCAGCTCATGATCGGCAATCCATGTCAACCCCCTGCGGCGCAGGACCTCCAGGTTGGCCTGCACTGGCTTCAGAGGCTCCCAGTCATTGATGATGGTTTTGTTGGGCAGCAAATTGGAAACCACATGGTCTGACAAGATTAGCATCTCGGCCTGCTGCTGGTCCAGAATGACCAGGCTGTGGGAGGAGGAGTTAGTCTGGCAGGGAAGTCTGGACTGAAGCTCAGCAACAAAGGGGCCAAGGTCAGTCACCTCACAGCACAGAGATAAGATGGCCTGCAGAGGGCGACACAGTGAAGACCAGGAGCTCAGGTCTGAGGTGGAA
>NW_018134131.1:0-679 GCF_001952655.1 Monopterus albus
CAGAACATGTAACAATTAAAGCAGGGGGCATACATTGTACAAATAGAATTTTAAGAAGAAGAATATGGAATAACACAAAATATAAAAGCCTTTTTCAAAAGTCTACCAAAGAATCCAGTACAGCGCTTCAAATTCATGACGAAGACAGTTCACAGTACTGTACCCTGCCGACAACATTAGTGAAACATGCATTTCCTCATTATTCAGATTTTAAACGGTGTGTCTTATGTTACTGATGTATCTAATGCTTTAATATCTCTGCATTTTGTGGGCAATGTTGCTGTTCACTGAGAAGAACTGTTTTACGGTCAAACTGAATTTTGATAGAATTTTTGCATCACTATGATGAAGTATTTTAATTTGTCAGGTGTTTAATTTATTGGATTAATCGAAAAGAGACACTTCCTTTCTGGTTCCTTTATACATTAACTCAAAGTTTCAGGATAATATCACAATATATATTGATATCTTGGTAGAAAATTACATACTGTGATAGTTTTATCCATACAGCTCACGTCTACCGAATACTTTGAATTATATGATATACAACAGTCAAAAAAAACCCTGCTGGTGCCAGGTTTGATTCAGCCTTTAACATGTAAAAGCAGAAACTAAGTTCTGTTAATTAGAAAGGGGCCAGCCATCTGATGGCAATAACAGTGTGATTATTAGTATTTTT
>NW_018134132.1:0-679 GCF_001952655.1 Monopterus albus
TCCAGCAGCTTCCTCACTCCTCAGAGCAGACATAAGAGCCTCGGAAGATACCTAATCAAGAAGTGAGGAACAATTATTTTCAAATTTAATGAAAATCAGTGAACTACTGATGGTACCAGGATAAATCTGGGACAGTTATCATATCTGCTAAATCTCTACTTCTACTGTAGTGCATTCACACTGGAAATTGACAATATGAACAATAGTGACAATACGCAAACTCGACTGAACCAAATAAACCAATAAACAAAATTGGCAGTAACCAAACCATGCTCTGATGACAAACCTATGAATTATGGTAACAAAGAATGTACAAGAGGCCACAGTGTCTGTCTGACAAGATGTCCGCAGATGTGACTGGGTCAGTTTTCCATAATACAATATTAACATCCATACAAAGAACAGTGAGGCTCATTGCAGATCAGCTTTACACCATTTCAGATAGACATGTAAGAATTATTTTACATTGTTAGGTTGTTAGAATTATTGATTGTACAGTGCACAAGAGGCATCATTTTCACAGATGGACAGCTCCAGAAAGATCTCTGAAAACTTAAACGTAAGAATTACATTTTATTTTAAACTCTTTAGCTTCATTTTGTGAAAAGGTAGTGACACAGTAAAGCCAGTTTCACTGACTTCTGACAGTTGCTAAAAAATAATAAAGGTCACTGATTTG
>NW_018134133.1:0-679 GCF_001952655.1 Monopterus albus
TGTAAGTAAGGTAGGTAGGAGTGAGTCACATTCGTCTCTCTGTTCACGGTTTCACAATCTGAAGCAAATGATTTTTTTTCACCTACTTATCTTAGATATTTCATTCTCCACACAAAGAAATGTCATAGTGCTAAACCAGTCATTTTCATTGCTTAAATTACTAAATTCACCTTTTGTATTGAAACAGAGGACAAAGTTTCACAGGACTATCTAAAACCTTGGCACCAAAACCACAGAAGCCACCTAAAAGCCACTGGAGTGTGTCAGGAAATGTTTTACAATGCCTTAACATAAAATATGTACCATATAAATAATGGATAAGTTCAAAATGTGCTTTCTATTTTGACTCACTTACCTCCTCTGCCAGACATCCACAGACAGGTCACAACCACTAAAAGCACAGGACACTTGATCCCCGTCATCTTGTTGGTGCATATCAGTCAAAACCTCGGTGTAGGAGGAAGGAACCTGGGAGCGACGGGTAGAAAGGTCGAGTGACTGGATTGTTCACAACATGGCTTGTGAAGGCAGGGCTAAGTTTAGCTATCTGCTGAAGGGTGAGTCTGTGCGCATGCTTCTGGAGTGAGTAAAGTTCAGGTTTTAGATTAGCAGCATATGTTAAAGTTGCCCAATGGATATTGTTGTAACATATTAACTCATTTCAAGGTTAAAGAAAAGA
>NW_018134134.1:0-679 GCF_001952655.1 Monopterus albus
ACACACACACATACAAAACCAATTTTTCCCTTCTTACTTTTTTGTGAATACTGCAGCACATTTGTTTGCTTGTTATAAATAAACAGGCAAAAAAGTAAAGTCAGGAGAATTAGAAATCTGTTTTCATCATGAAGCGGAAAAATGAATTATTCCCCCAACCTTCGCAGTGTTTCAGACACAAATATTTTCTTTGGATGTGCCTACGGGGAAGTGCACACTGTAGAAAGAAAACAATACTGGGCGCTATGTATTTCCCACATTCCGGGGTTTGTTAGTGTTTAAGTGTGTGTTTGAGGGTACACTGAGGAAGTGTAGATGTTAGTGTTCATGATGTTAGGTTGGATTTTTTTGTTTGTATCTGTGAGTGTGCCCCATACAAATGTATATATGTCTTACATGCATTATATCGTGATATGTTGTCTGTGTACAAGTGAATTTGCATTTGTGTGAATGAATACGAGTGTGTTCACTGTTAGATGTTCATTCGTTATTTCAACCTTAGAGATTATGTACATACTGTATGTTAATACAGGTCTTTCTAAGCTATTCTTAGTTGAAGACTTGGACATTGGAGACCAGAGTTCACATACAGTATATAGAGTCTGTTGTGTAGGTTTAGGCAACAAAATCACTTTGGATAAGGTTTGGAAAACATTGCAGTGCTGGTGAAAAGTGAACA
>NW_018134135.1:0-679 GCF_001952655.1 Monopterus albus
CCCAGACCTGAGTGTGAGGAGCTAGCGCAATGTAAACAAAGCCGAAAGCTCATACAAGATCTCCCACAGGGCGAGTTGACTCTGTCTCATGCTAACTGGTGCTTAATAAGTAAATTATGAGGTCCCAGAATAACATTTGGTGACATATGAAGAATGAAGAATTTCCTCAGTGACCCATGCATTTGCATGGTGCTAACTTCAGGATATGGATCCTTTGGGGCAGCATAATTGGGTCTGGGGCTTTGTAATGAAAGAATGTGTCCCCCAGTGCAGTAATGTTTCGTGGTGTTTAATTGTTTTTGAACAACAACATAGATCCATTGCACAGACAAACCCTTCCAAGTGAATTTATGCAGGGAGGACATCAGTTTTGGAGCATTCATGGACTGTGAACACATAAAGCCCATCCTAGCAACACAGCTACAGATTAACAAACAGTTTGACTCTTTCACAGGTCGTTTACTTTACTGCTACATTTCCATATGTGATGCTGGTGGTGTTGCTTGTTCGTGGACTTACATTACCTGGGGCCATAAATGGGATCAAGTTCTACCTCTATCCTGATCCATCCCGCCTTGCTGATCCCCAGGTATAAGCAGATTTTACTTCTCTCTTTTAATCGGGGGTGGCTAATCCTGGTCCTCAAGGGTCTCTGCCCTGCTTGTGTTCCAACTATCCC
>NW_018134136.1:0-679 GCF_001952655.1 Monopterus albus
GCTACACATGAATAATGAGTTGCAACTGAACGGCTTCACCGAGTCTCAGCTTGTCTGCAATGTTCTCCTCATAATTGAAAAGGCGGGCCAAAGCCCTCCTGTATGAAGATAAGCCAGTCAGGAACTGAGAATTGAATTGCATTTCTGTTTCAGTCAAACTCAGTCCTGTTTCAATCAAACTCAGTCCTGTTTCAATCAAACTCCCTCACATACACTATCAAACTCTTGCACACTGACAAGTATTCTGTCTCACATTCGCTATCATGCTGTTGCTTACACATGACTATTCTCATTCACACAGACCACATTATTGCTTACATTTGCTATTATTCTGTTTCACATATACTATTAAACTCGCTTACATATTCTATCATAATTTATTACATATACAATTACTCCCTCTTACATAAACTGTTATGCAGTAATATAATATATGTGTATGTGTGCATGAAGTGTGTGTATGAGAATATATGGTGCTGTCTGTGAAAGGGTAGGCCTATGATGGTGCATGTAAAAGAATATTGTTGTGTGTCTTAGAGATTTTAATATGGTGAGAGAGATTTGCTCAATCCTGATTGTAGCTATCTATACACCACTGCAAGCTAATGCTAAATTAGCGCTGGAGGAGCTGTACTGCCTGATCATGTAAGAATTGAATCTTATAGGCTCTAGTTACTTT
>NW_018134137.1:0-679 GCF_001952655.1 Monopterus albus
TGAACACACGAGCTATTCATCTGGTTGGTGGCAATGTGCTCCAAACAGTCTATGCATGCTACTATAATCTGAAAGGGTCAGGAAACCCTTTCAGAAATTTGAATGTTAGCTTCAGGTGTGGTGAAGCAACAGGATGAACAAGGAGCCTGGTGGGGGGCAAAATGCATTCAGGCATAAACAAATTGCTCCATGTTCTGGACATTTGCTTATCATCGCAGTCAAAAGGCAAATTTGGCTTTATTTGATGTAGCTTAAGTAGATCAAACACAACGTTATAGGTGCTTTTCAGAAAGCCAATCTCTGGATAAGATAACACTGTAAAAATCCAGTTATGTCTTTTGTGCCACGATCTCATATAACTGATTCCATTATGATGCAGTCTGTCTCTTTCTTATCTGTTCTTCCTCTTGATTTGTCATTCAAGTCTAAATTAATTATTAATCCTTTCCCCCATGTACAATTTAGGGTGGATCTCCTGCCAGAGGACTAAGATGCACTGATCTCTTGAAGGAACACCATAAGAGATCAATATTTGAGCTATATGAAAGTCTGAAAGCAAGAAACAGTCTGGGTAATAATCCTGACAGCCTCTTTGACCACAGGCTGCAAGAATTTAGACAGATTACTCAAATAGCTGGAAGGAATGTTAATACTGAAGTAGGACATTCAGTCCTCTCTC
>NW_018134138.1:0-679 GCF_001952655.1 Monopterus albus
AAATGGCATTGGACATTGTTGGGCCTTTTGAAACTGCAGCTTGGGAGTCACCTTTACAGACTTTTACTCAAAGTGGCCTGAATTAGCTTTTACACCTTCAGTCACCACAGAAACCATATTCATCAGCATTGTCTTTAGTCACTGGGCAAACCCAGCATCTGTGGTTACTGATAATGGACCACAATTTATGACTGCTATGTTCTCCTCATTCCTCAAGGACAGAGAGATTACTCATATCCATTCCTCCATATACCATCCTGCCAGCTTCACCAAAGACTGGTTCTAAAGAAACAGCACAGCCTGGAACTGCTCAAGCAACTGAAAGGCATCCAATCAGAGCACAGAAACAGCCTACTTGGCTCAAGGACTATGAGATTTGACAGAACTAGAACAAAGAACAAAATGCCTGTGGTTACTGTAACAATGTTGAATCAAGCATTTAACATGTTTCTTTTGAAATATTACACAGTTTATTGTAAGACAGTAACTGGTGAAGATAGCTATAACTTCTGCATCTTCCTTCTTGGCCAAGGCTTAAGTGTTGTGGTATGAAAGAAGGACATTATTGCTGAGAATGTTATGCTGTTTACAATATGGTTCTACTTCAGGAACAGTAATGTTTATTGGGGGAATGTTACGTCCAGCATATTTTTCTATTTTACATTGTGTCACTAGGTCG
>NW_018134139.1:0-679 GCF_001952655.1 Monopterus albus
TGAAGAGGATGGCACAGAAGTAGGTCACCTCTGACGTGTTTGCCATTTGTCTTTGAAAAGATGTTGTGAAGCTTCTCTGGTCACGCAGGAGCATTCGGCCACTAAACACCTTGACCTCTTTCTATTCAGGGCCTCAGCCGTTTCAGTCCAATATGAAAATAAACTTATTTAATCCATCACAGTCCCTGTATATTTTTGTGTGGCACTACAGAGACAGACAGACTATTCTTAGCACCTTCCTCTGTGCAAAGTACTGTGGTCACAACATCCTGTTTGCTGTTGGAAAAATGTACATGAGAAAAATAAGCAGTGAAAAAGAAAGTTTCCCAGGTGAGACTGTCATGAGCACGACAACAGGACAGGTTTTCAGAACTGCCCTCTCAGCTGTGGAAAGAGAAGCAGTATTTAGTTACTACAGTATGCAGTACTATGAAGTACGGAGCTTGTAGAAGATAAAAGGCTTTCCCAAATAAATCCAGGTTAAATACTTTTATGTTCTCTGCTGCCTGTAACTGAAGCTTGAACTGGTGTTAGTTGAGTTTTGGTCACTTGGGGAAGCAGAATACCCTGAAAACACATCTGGAAAATTATCAGCTTAGGTTTACTTTTTAAAATGGTCACCAACGATGTTAACTAGATGTAGTTTGTACTTGAATCGTTTAAAGATACAAAAACAACC
>NW_018134140.1:0-679 GCF_001952655.1 Monopterus albus
ACGCGCAGTCAAGAACTTTGGATTGTCCACATCATTGTCTGATTTGTAGGCATGACATTTTGATATAATTCTGTACCTTCATGTTACACACTGTATGTAGCTTTGGTGCTGTTCATCATTTTTTAGATTTCAACTGGACTATTATCTGTATTACATCCACAGTGGGCCACATTTAAGCATGTCCGCATTTGTTTGCTGGATGGATTACATGCTCTCAAAGGTCAAAGGAATTCAAACTGTACCTCACAGCATTATGAGTTTCTACTCAAAGCTCAGCTGTAATGCAATTGAAATCAGTATATTATATATTGTCTCTAAAGCTGACCATATCAGAAAAAATGACAAAGAACTTCTGCTAATAGTGCATTAAAAATCAGCTTTCACCACTACCTCATCCCCTGATGCTTATTGTCCCACCCACACCTTGTTGGCCAAAGCTAAAATAACCCACTTCCTCTCATTTGCATCTAGCCATTGTTCAACATTTACACAAGCGTAAGTGATATGTTTGACATCATCCTTCCATTAGCTGCTGTTTTCCAGAGACACAGGGCTGAGAAATGCACCTTGAACTTCATAGGTTTTGATTAACACTGAAAGTTCACTTTAACTGAAGCTCAGAAACTATTCTTAATATGTGTGTATACAACACACCGAGCTTCCATATGAATGCTCTCCC
>NW_018134141.1:0-678 GCF_001952655.1 Monopterus albus
AGCTTTAGTAGGCTCAAACACCCAGTTTACATCTGGTATTATCATGCAGTTTGTATTTGATTATGTTATCTAGATTAGAAGAAACACATGGCAATGCAAGTTGTAATTGCAGGCAGAAAGCATGCTATGAGCAATACTATGAAATCAGACAAACCACCTTTAGTCAGGTGGTCTAGCTCATACTGTGGTCAGATCTCAGGTCTAAATCCAGCCTGTACAGAAGAAAATGCACTCAACAAGATGCAAGGTCATGTAACTCGACCTCTTTATGTTATTTTAGACCAACATCTACTGTTACTTGAAAAAAGTGAGTGAGGTATAACTCATGAAGCATCACTTTCCTTGATGTCCACCAGCTCCTCCTATCTAATTTACAAACAAAGTTCTGGTCACAGTGTGGGCAAAACTAATATAAATACTAGAGCTTACTGCGTCTGATGTTATTATCCAGATACCCAATTCAGATAACGATTGCATGTTAATACAAGCTGCAAATGGGGTCTTGTCCTATTAACATAAACACAGAGGTTGTGCATTGGATAAGCATTAGCAGTGTGATGATACAATGGCAACATAATAGGTGAAAAACTATTATTATATGTGTGATAAAACATTCAAGAATGTGAGTGTTGTTGCCTCTCAGAGTTGCTGTAGAAGTTGCCTTGTGTGTCAGCACCA
>NW_018134142.1:0-678 GCF_001952655.1 Monopterus albus
ATGAAATCAAACACTGGGAGGGAAAACTGGTGATAACTCACTAATGTGACAGCAGATATTTTTAATACTTTTTGCGATTAACGGGTTACATGATTAAATGGTTGGAAACCACTTGGAAAATTTAGTACAACTAGTTACAAATGATTCCCAGACTTTTTCCACAATATCTAGTCATAAACAGAGTGCCACAGGGTTTTCACACCCGAGTCCACATGTTTGTGTCCTGGGTAAATGTGTAGTATTGTACCTGCAGTACTCTGTTTGTCCAGGACTTTGAAGCTCTGCAGGGTCGAGTCGACAGTAAAACGGCGTTTTACGAGGCTCTGAGTCGCTCGCTGGGAGGAGCCGAAGGGAACGAGCTGCTGAAGGAGGCAGCGACCTGGTTCTACTCCCTGGACCACAGCCCCTCAGTCGCCGGATACAACCTGTTCTCCAGAGCGCTCAACAACGCCACCAGGTCACAAACTCATCATGGCCACACCTGTAAATTACCCAGTAACATACAGTATATGGTCAGATAAGGTTTCTTATCATGGCTGCTGAGGTAGGCACATGACCACCAGCAGTAATACACAAGTTTCAGCAAAGACATTTCTACAAAAAACTTTTTACACTGAACAAAAGACGAAGCTGTTAAATGTTGACACAGCGGAAGGAGAAGGTTAATTATATAAGGTA
>NW_018134143.1:0-678 GCF_001952655.1 Monopterus albus
ATAGCACTATATCATTTTATCAAAAATCTTTCTACAGTAGCTTCAAAACTTCGCAGCTTTGTTTTGAACTCTGCAAATGTTATACTGTCCTCATTATGTGCAATCTGTATTGAGAATATCTTAAAACTTTCGGGCAGTCCTTTTAAAACCATAGCAATTAGCAGACCATCTCCCAAAGTTTCACCTGTGTTCCGCAGCGCCGTAATGGCAGTCTCTACCCTAATGATATAGTCTGTTACCACCTCGCTGCTCATCTTCTGTAGTAATGTCAGCATGGTGTACAGGTTGATAATACGGGGCTTCCCTTTCCTGGCGTAGTATTCCCTCAATATTTTCAATGCTTTTCTTGCATTGTCAGGTGCATCTCTCATAATTAATGAGAGGCTCTTATCTTCCAAGAGTTGGATCAATTCGGCGTAGGCATCTGCGTTTTTCTTATCATCTGCCGCCACCTCACCGTCGCCATTTGGTTCTCTCAGAACCGTATTCTTTAGTCCCAGTAAATGCAGGTGACCCAGCACTTTAGTCTCCCACAGCTCATACTTGGTTTCATCTCTGTCAAACATGAGTCAAGGCAACCTGCTTGTTCCTCGTGGCTCCATGATGCTTCTCTTAGTCGTAGCACGCTGTCCGTCACGACTTTCTACTGGTGATTAAACTTCACTAACAAATCTCTTT
>NW_018134144.1:0-678 GCF_001952655.1 Monopterus albus
ATAATGTAAGTAATACCAAGGACACACGTTCTTCTGCCAACTGATCAATCGGAAAATCACCTCCGAAAGGTGCTGAGAGCACAGCGCCAGGGCAGTGGCAGCACATTAAACAGCAGCCGGGGACGATCCGTGCTCACACAGCCTACCTGTACAGTAGGTGTACACGTTGCTCCACTCCGCTGTCCTCTCTAAGCTGCGCAGCGCTGAGGAGACATGTTGTCACCATCGCAGTACAGAGACGCTCAGCTCGGACACACGCAGGTTACAGCTCATCATCTATGTGACTTCGGGGTAAGAACCGCGATCGGTGCCACATCGCTGAGCCGGTGTGGGAGTCATTCCGGGGGAGCCGCGGACTGCCTGCCTGCACTCGGCAACGGGAGCGCGCACACTTGTTTTTGTGCCCGCGCCTTGAATGATTTAGCCCCGGTGGCCCCCAGAGCGTGTCAAAGACAAGGGCCCAAATATGAAGTAAACGTGAATACATACACGGAGCCCGTGTTTGATGACACTCACCAGCCCGAGCTGGCGAGTTGTGTGCGGTGTTAGGTAATGGTTGGTACAGCGTTACATAACCACCTAGTGTAGGTGGGATGGAAACTGAGAGGAGCGAAATCACACATCCTAGTACATTTTATTATTGTGCATGTCCACTGAAGGGAATAATGTCAAATTTAA
>NW_018134145.1:0-678 GCF_001952655.1 Monopterus albus
CTTTGTTATTGAAATAAACACAGGTTGGACTTGTATCAGCGTTCGCTGTCTTTCCTGATGATGATGATGATGGGGGTTGATACTGTCACCATCACCTGTAACACCAGGACAGACTGACTGATCCACTGTAGCAAGACATAATGTTTTATATTCAGATGATGAATGAACGGATTTCTATTCAGAGACTGTTTCTCACAGAGGCAATGGAAATGGGCTTGTGGCTCCCAGGTTGCACTTGTGGATGCTGTAACCTGTGACTGGAGAACAGAGGCAGAGTTAATACTGTAACTAGCCTACATGAAATGCTGACTGTGGGCTTCACTAAACACCACTATAATTTATATTTGGCTCAGACCTTTAAGGCGTCACTGAAACCTACAGACACTATAGCAGTTATAGTAAGGACATTTTGCTAATAACACTTAACGTATGCACTTTTATCTAAATCGAAGTTTAATTGCTATAAAGTACTTTTTACATTGTGGTATTGGTATGTTTACTGTATGAGGATCTCAGTACTTCTGGGCAGTGGTTTGGTAAAGTGATAAAGTGATCAGTCCATTCTCGCCTTAATTCTTCTGGCATTTTGCCGTTTTCCACCAACACCCGTTTTCCCCGCTAAACCTGCCTGGTGGCTCTGGCTCCGCCCAGATCACCTGCTCTCACCTGAGAGACAGC
>NW_018134146.1:0-678 GCF_001952655.1 Monopterus albus
ACACACACACCCATACAAGCTTTTCTCTAGTGAATATAGCACTTCCAAGTATAACATTACAGCAATGAGATGACTGCTTTACAACATGAAAAATAGCGCTAAAAAAGAAACAATTATAAAAGCTCAAATGCACTGTTTAAGATTTGATGCTCTCTGCTTGCACCGAGAAAAACTATACAGATGAAAAACACAAGATGTAAAATCTATAGAGAGCACAAAAAGCAGAAACTACCTGGACAATGGAGAAAATGAAAGCTTTACCAAGAACATAACAAATTGTACTGAACATAAGCAAAAATTGTATTTTGAAAAGATCTGTTTATGTGAAAATAAGTTTAATGTTTCAAACATTGGAAGGGCTCTTCTGTGATCCAATACATGGTTACACATAAATAATCAGTCTAACCTCTATTACAGATGCAGACTGGGAAGCTGTCTATGGTGCTGAATTGAAGGGGGTTGATCTAAATTCTCTAAATCTGAAGATGTCATCTGTAAAGGCTTAATTATGAGAGAGTGTGTTTTGTTAAAATAAGTGGTGTGTAAGGTTGGCAAATTAGAGGAGAAAGATATGTTGCTGGCATTTAGTTATTGGCCTTCCTATACATTTCAAACCATTTATTTTTTCATGTGTGAAATTAGATGTTAATGATTTTAAATTCTAACCTCTAGAGGAGA
>NW_018134147.1:0-678 GCF_001952655.1 Monopterus albus
CACACACACACACACACACACATACCGTGTGAAAATTTTTGTATGGATTTTGACTTAGAATGGGAGCTGCGCTTGTACTGCACTGTACAGGTTGTGTTTCAGTGTCTTTGTGAACAATAATAATTACCCAAGCTTGGTGACTGCTCATTCCTAAAACAGCACCTTACATCAGGCAGAGAAACAACAGAATCTACTGTCTTGTAAATGTAGCATAACTGTCCTTATCTAGAACATACAGTAACTGGAAAGAACGAGACAATATTGTGAGAAAACTGAAATCAAATTGATTTTTGATTATTGGTAAAGTAATTCCCTGTGGAGACCGTGGTTTTTATTTCTAAAGCACAATGCCATCTTCACAGCTGTCATACTTTTTGCTAATAAAGGACATTTTGGCTCATTAGACACGAGTCCTCTCACAGCTCTCAGGCACACACTGACTCTCATTATACTGAGGTGTTTTCTAATCTTTGGTCTGTCACATTTATATCAATTATACGAAATATTAGGAAAGCCACTCAGTAAAACACACTACAACACACCACCACAAACTACAGCCCCCCAAATGGCCATACAGGCAAATCAACACCTGTGTGAGTCTGAATGAAAAATTTACATTATAAACATCTTGAATTATGGTTTATTGCAGGTTTTATTATCGTTGTATTAGACTGCATT
>NW_018134148.1:0-678 GCF_001952655.1 Monopterus albus
GTATGTAGCTGGAGAGGACAAAAATATGGACACCTCTGAATATAATGTCCATTAAAATACCACCTTTAACTATGACTGTAAATATTTACATGTATAAGGGAACGGGCGAGGCACAAGGAGTTGTGCACATTGTATACATTTGTCTTCTTGGCAGCCGAGGAGCCTCTTTGCTGCTTTGTCAGCATGTGGACAGTTTTTCTATGAACAGCCTATGAGAAAATGAGTCAGAACAGTGACTAAAGAAATGAAAAGACATCAGTTAAGTGTGACTCGCACCAGTAACCATACCAGTGGACTCAAGTTAAAGATCCCAGTTTCCAGGTCTGGTCTGAGGTAAGTGAGGTTTGCTGTATGAGACTGTTCTAAACCCAACACTCAATAGACTGAACAAGTCCATCTGTGTATTTTTGTCAAAGTGCCCAGTTCCTCCTTGTGTGTCTTACTTGTCTCTTAATGAGGTAATGTATCTGAGGATGGTGTTTGGAATGTCCATCACCAGTACGATGTCAAAGGAGTTGATGTTCGTCTGTTTTCTTTCTTCCACCTGAGAGGCACAGGACAGACAGAACACAATTTCCATAACTCAGTGTGGTGCTACAAAAGGACCAAATTCAA
Source organism: Monopterus albus (assembly GCF_001952655.1). Classification (NCBI taxonomy): domain Eukaryota; kingdom Metazoa; phylum Chordata; class Actinopteri; order Synbranchiformes; family Synbranchidae; genus Monopterus; species Monopterus albus. Next base: position 616 of record NW_018134148.1, read on the forward strand.
GTTTGTTATATGTGGACAGACCTGGTCACTGAGAAAGCTGGTGGTCAGGATGTTCTGGGGCTC
>NW_018134149.1:0-677 GCF_001952655.1 Monopterus albus
GTTTATGAAAGGGAAAATTCAGTGTCTTCCCCTGAACTTTCACATTTCACTCAGGTCACTCTTTATGACAAAGGCTTGCTGAACTTGATCTTAGATCTGTTATTGTTCTGTCTACTCTTTTATGTCTGAATAGTTTTAAATGCATAAATAAAGTGAACCTGCAGAGTAGTATTTCTAATATGTAGCATTTCCGATAAAGAGCTTTGATTTGACATGCGTAATGGCAAGGTACTGTACAGCACATTCCATGTTGAGATTAATTCATGTGTTTTCTCAGTGTTATCTGATAGTGCTGAAGTTAAGATCAGCATGAAAGAATGCAGCTTATCTTACTACTGGTCTTTCTATGAGTGGAACGGGACAACCACAGCAACTGCTCTGCTCATTGATTGCCGTAAACCACGTAGATGACATAAAAGCTAAGGGTTCCCCTTTTCATTACATATTTCATCCAGCTGGGGGAGTTTCGGTGAGGAAGGACAGCACCAAAACAAGTCAGTGAGCAAAGATATCGCAGCTTTTTTAAATGTAGGGCGCAGTTTTTACAACTGTAATAAAATGTTTGGGAGTGGTAACAGACAATAAATTAAGCTGGAAACCACAAATAAATGATGTTAAAGCAAAAATGTCTATTGTATCAAGTACCAAATACCAATCATGTACCAAGCTTAAGATTT
>NW_018134150.1:0-677 GCF_001952655.1 Monopterus albus
ACCCCAGGTGCAGGCTGTGCAAAGATTGCAACGATGCCCCTGAGATAATCCAGCAATCCAATTTGTAGGACCCAGTTCTTTTCACCACGCTAACTCTGAAAGATGAAACAGTCCAAGTAACTTCAAAACAGTACTGATTTATTCAAAGATCACAGTTAAAAGTAACATTACACGTTCAGTAGTCTTGCACCTCCAACATGCACGCAGGCAGCTGGTAAATGAAAAGCCCCGAACCATAATAGGCCTATGCATTATATAACTTTGGGCTAGCCCCATACTACTCAGAGACGCCAACCGTGACGTCTCCGGTGTCAGCTTTGCAGCTGTCCATAGCAGTAGTCAAAGCATGGAGAAAATCAATGTGTGATTGTCTGTTGATTATGTGGTGTGCAGCTAAAACATTCAGACATGTCATGACATTAAACATAAGAAAACATTATGACTACGATTATGAATAAACACGTCATAACAATAACAATAAACATTCTGTCTCCTAACAGTCATCAACTTTCTATCTAGTTATCCTGGTTACTTTCATTTGAACTGATGCTTTGTTTGCTGCTGAGAACATAAATTGTGTTGTTTTTACAGGCTTCTTTTAAGACTAGTTTGAAATTTTGGGACATGTATACTTAATTAGTGAAAATTAAATAACAGCAGGGTGCAAGATGCTAGCA
>NW_018134151.1:0-677 GCF_001952655.1 Monopterus albus
CAGTGAGTCAATCACAGAGCTGATGCAACATACTGACAAGTTCCAGCGGCTTCTGATCGTCTCATTCTAAGAAGTCACGGCTTGGAGGTAAGTCAGCGAGTTGTATAGCATGGCTTTATGATAGACTGATATCCCTGTCAGGTAAGACGGAAGATGCAGCTACTAAACAGGTCGCAGTTTTAACCCGGAGCTAGACTAGGTTAACTGCACATGGTTGTTCTGCTAGCTAACTACACAGCTTTAGCTGGTTTGTTCAGTCATTATCAGTCAGATTTTTAAAGGTGAGCTGGTTAATAAGATACCTAACTTATTGTCTGTGTTTGACACAGACTGTGTCAAAACTGTTAACTGTTAGTTATCTGGTAAATTTGGCACATGGGCAGTTATACTTAAGCATAAATTTAGGATGGATTCTTGCTAGTACTGCCCACCATGTCGCAGCTTTGGTGGAAGGAAATATAGGCTTGTTTACTGTAACGATAAGCAAGTAGAGAGCAAGTTCTGGTAATGTATGAGAACAACTCACTGCCCTGTCCCACCTGCCAGCCGAGAGCCAACATCTGCAGTAAGAGCGAGGCTGAATGAGAGTGACTGGTTTAAATGTTCGTTATTTATAAACGTCACCCAGCAATTAAAGACAAGGGTTTCTGTTAGATTTTACAATTATTATTGAGTCT
>NW_018134152.1:0-677 GCF_001952655.1 Monopterus albus
TCTGATCTGATCTGATCTGTCCATATCAGTTTAGGGGTTTTCCAGGGTCTGAAGGTCCCGCATGTTTCAAATACCAAACAAAGGGTCACTGGGGTTTTGGAGAAGCTAAACCAACTGAGTCCAGCTGGTAGTTTAATGCACAAGAGATCGGAGCATCTAAACTCTCCGTAATGGCTGCTGAAACGTTGGAGTGAGTGTCGATAAACACACATCATACAACACCCTGCTGACATTTTGTACGAAAAGCCAGTAAAATGTTCTTGATTACACTTCCTAGTCATTAATTGTGATTGTGTCAGTAGCAGAATTTTGTCTTAATAACTTGTATAGCTGGAGAGAGTTTTCCTGCAGGCAAAATTGAAAATGAGCAATTGGGGTATAAAGAAAATGTGTTTTGACACTAAAGCAAAGTGCTAAGTGACCCGTTCCTGATGGAGGGCTGACTGGTGTGTGTTTGCAAGGTTTTGAGGGGTGGTGTTGTCACATTCTCAATGCTCTCTGAAGGGTTTTGCCCAGAGGAGTACCTGACAGCCAGCTGGCTGCTGTTTTGCTTCATGACAACTCAAAGTCGCACACAGAAACTTTCATATGCAAAAATTCAAATGCATACACACACAAAGGCACACCGAGATGTAGCCTGGAAGAAATCCAGCCTCTTCTGTTTGAGTAAGTAACAT
>NW_018134153.1:0-677 GCF_001952655.1 Monopterus albus
TTAGTCTGGGGACAGTGCGTGCACATACCAAAGACCTTCTTCAGGACACACATTGCATGAATCAGGAGGGGGCTGATGGCCACACAGTTAGTTTGTTAGGCCGACACACATCATGTCTTCATCGGGTGTTGTCAGCTGTGTATATGTACGTCATCTCATTATATATTCAGTTGTTGCGTACTGATTGACAGTTTCACAAGGGTAGAAGTATGTCACAGTAACATCTAACAGACTGAAACCCCCAGTCTATCATTACATGTCTTCATCGTCTCCTCTTCCTCCCCAGGTCCCGGATGGAGTGACGGTCCTGATGAGTGCGTCTCAGAGCTCGTACTCCAAACAGGACCGGGTCTTTCAGTTCTCCATGGAGCTTCCTGTCCCATCCTACCTGGTGGCGCTGGTGGCCGGAGAGCTGCAGCATGTCGACGTCGGCCCGAGGTTTGTCTCAGACTGTAGAGACACAGCAGGCTCCATGCATCCGTCACTTCTACTCATTTACTGGTGCTCCGAGTGACAGTGGGGAGCTTTATGTCCTCATGATAGGGAATAACGTTTAAACAAATATACAGCAGCTTCACAAAGGGCCTGTCACAGTTTGCACACTGCACTGCAGAGTTCATCTGTACATCTGAAAACATTCAGTTCAGTTCAATTTCATTTGTATAGCACCAAATTAC
>NW_018134154.1:0-677 GCF_001952655.1 Monopterus albus
TCATACAGAGGCTCTGGTCCAGGGGCCTCCTGATCCTTGGACCCCTGGGCCTGTACCCGGTAGGCCCTTTCAGCAATCCATCCAGGTCTGCAACCTTTTACAGAGTGTTCTGTTTTTCAGACACAGTGCCGAGAGCCGGGCTGATCTAATCACGCGACAAATCACTCATGTCCTGAGTGCAGCCCACAGTAAACGCAGAGGACCTCCAGAAATCTACGAGGTCATGAAGATCACCTACATGGGCATAGAGGCTCATGACTCCTGCGATTTTGACATAAGCGTCCACTTTTGTGCAGCAGCTGACTTTATCCACAGAGCTCTCAGCAGTGGAGGTAAGGGGGGTTGAAGAAAAGGATAAAGATAGTTTAAAGGCAATTAGATTTGATGTCTGTTTAGAAATGAATGATGCAACGTAATGTTTTACTGATTCTCAGGTAAGGTATTGGTGCACTGTCATGTAGGAGTAAGCCGTTCTGCGACCTTGGTCCTGGCTTACCTGATGCTGAAGCAAAACCTGACTCTTGTGGAGGCTATCTGTGCTGTGAAAGATAAACGGGGCATCATCCCTAATCGAGGTTTCCTCCGACAACTCATCAAACTGAATGGCCAGCTTTTTGGCATGCTTCACTGAACCCTGTCTGAAACTATAGCATCACTGTTCAGCTTGCATGGGGCCT
>NW_018134155.1:0-677 GCF_001952655.1 Monopterus albus
ACTCTGAGAAGCTCCATGTGGACCCTGCCAACTTCCATGTATGTTGCCCCCTGTGACGCTCCCTGCACCCTTCATGAGCGCTCAGTCTACACTGATCGGTGTTCCTAATGTAATCGTTATAATGTTCTTCTTCCTTTAGAACTTCGCCAACGTCATCTCTGTGGTTGTGGGTTCCAAGTGTGGCTCCGCATACACCCCTGAGGTCCAGGCGGCCTTTGAGAAGTTCCTGGAAGTGGTCGTCCATGCCCTGAGCAAACAGTACCACTGAGAGTCCCTACAGTCGTGCAGCAGTCATACAAGTGCTTTTGAAATGACTGTTGTATCTGTGTCGACATATCAAATAAAACTAAACTGAGCCTAAAAGCCTTTCTCTGTGTGTGATTTAAACAAAATGTGTTTATTATCTTTAACTGTTACTTTCAAACATCTTACATATAAACAAATATGCAGGGCGGTTTAGCATTTATACACAGTGCCAGTCAGATTCTTAGTCTCTCAGTTTAGTTTGATAATCCAGATGACAGCACATTCAACCATCATTATTTGATATGAACGTATCCTATGTATGTTTGTCAGCCTTGGATGAAAAGCTAAAGTATCTTATAACTTAGTAAGCCCTGTTAATAAAACCCTTAAACATAGGTGCATCAAACATCATTTATCTTTATCATTTTGTG
>NW_018134156.1:0-676 GCF_001952655.1 Monopterus albus
TTTTTTTTAGTTCTAAACGAATAAAGCGCGCCGAGTCATCTGAGGATAAGAAGTTAACTATCACGGATCGAAAATGCTGCGTGAAGACAACTTTCTTCATAGGCCCCCAAAGTGGACCTAATGATAATTTATTTGGGTGGGGTGAGCCTGAATGCTCCGATAATGAAAGCTTAGCATAATCTAATTTAACAGCTTTTTGGAAGTAACTTGTAGTTACAGCAGGGCCACGGAAATGACATTGGCTAAAATTTTGAAAACCATTTTAAATGTCAGGCCTTTTCTGGGCTTTGCTGGTGTTTTACATTAGCCTCAGTGTGTGAGTAACACTGGTGCTGTCGGCTTTAAGTCCATCATCACTGTCATCATTATCCTTTAATGTGGTAGGTCCTCATGTCTAACCCCCTGCTGTGTCATTGAACGGTCAGACAGAACAGCTGAATGCTTCTCAGTTTGGTGACCAAATCAGCTGTATAGGCCACTGATTACACTGAAGTTATGGTTAGGTGGACAGACAAAGAGCGCAGCACGATCAGGGCTCTTTGGGAACAAATAAATATCGATGAGATTGGACCAGAAGCCTTGAGAAGGTAGGATGTGTTCGAGATCAGAGCGCTATCGTCTTTTCACGTTTAGTTTATCAGATGGTACAACTGTGGATTTCGTTGCCAGTGGCAGG
>NW_018134157.1:0-676 GCF_001952655.1 Monopterus albus
GCTGTTCAGTACAAGAAACTGACCAGGTGTAACTACAAGGAGTAGAAGACGTGGTCAGCGCTGCTAGTTCACGCCCTGTGTGGGAGGGTGCAGCCTGCAAAGCCTCATCTTTTCATGTCCGATCTTGATTTTTCTAATAAATTCTTTTTTATAACTGTTTTAATAGAAGAGCTGTCAGTTTTTAAAACATAGCCTCTGTGCAGAGTAGTGTGCACTTTGATGGCACCAGGGTTTAGAAACTCTTCAGAAGAGTAAAAGGAGAAGTCCTGGCCCTGATGGCCATATTTTCTAAAACTGTGCTGTACAGTTGGCAGATATATTTTGTTTTTGTATTGTCTCTTTGTTAGACTTATTTTCATAGATGCTTTGTCAGCATTTCATTGTATTTAGCCACATATTTTACAGTAGCTGGACTATTACAAATCAGCCGTAATATCAAACCTGTTTGATATGTGGGTTGATGGATTTTCTGACAGATCACAAAGTGTCCTGTCTGATGCACATTACTCCTGTTGTTTCGCCACAGGGACGCGTACTTTCACCTCTTTTATTTGTCTTGTATACAAATGAATGTCAGAGCCACTATGTAGGAGGTCATATTATTAGGTTTGCTGATGACCGTGTTATTGTGTCTCCTTTCAGTAGTGACGTTCTGATCATGATCCTGTTTTGGGTG
>NW_018134158.1:0-676 GCF_001952655.1 Monopterus albus
AACTGTACATGTGTTTGTCATTCAAGCAAACAAGTTAATTTTCTGTTCATGTAGGCCTGCAAATGATTAAATTCCCTCATCGAATAACCTGGCATTGTGTTTTATGTGTATAAAATGTTTGTCACAATTTCTTAGAGCCCATATTGAAATCTTCATATAACTAGTTTTGGCATAAATCCCAAAGATGTTTGAGGTTCAGTGATAGAGGGGAAAACTTGCAAATATTCACGGTGAGAAGCTGGAACCACAGGATTTCTTTCACCATTTTTGTTAAAGTAATGTTACATAAACAATTGCTTAATCCTTTTCCAAATTCAAATCCATCAAATGACTAAATGTTCTACGTCTAGATTCAAATCCAGTATAGACTGTTATACATGTTTTATCATTCCTCAGATACAACAAGAAATCCTCGACCTGGAGAGGAGGAGGGCAAAGGTACAGCACGTTCTGCTCATTTCTTAAATTCCAGTCAATAAGTTGTAGCTTTCTTTGTGTGAGTTTTGTATAATTCCTTCTTTTTGGGGTTTCAGACTACCATTATGTTACACGGGAGGAGATGCAGGCAGGCATCAACAAAGGCGATTTCATTGAGAGCACAGTGTTTTCGGGAAACATGTACGGGACGAGTAAAGCCGCTGTGCAAGACGTCCAGGCCAAGAACCTCATCTGTATA
>NW_018134159.1:0-676 GCF_001952655.1 Monopterus albus
AACCCTTTTTTGGGAAATTCTGGATTTTTCAAACATCACTGGTTAATTACTGTTTAGAAAAACCCAAATTTAGCTCAGAGACCCAAATCTATGCAAATATATGAAGGGCACTACCTGGTACTTAGTGAGTAATCATTTATTAATGTGCACAAATAGCCAGTTAAAACTCTGTAACTACGATAACCCTAAAATGTGCTGAAATATAGCTACACACAGTGAACAAACATTGCACACATTGTACCCCAGGACATTTATTTTGCCTTCACTTTTATTTTTGTCTGAAGATGGCAACATATGGTCTCCAAATGGAAACCAGGTCTGGAGAATTGTGATATTTTTAGATTTCAAAATGATGCAAGGTTCCTGTATAATTTCTAGAACAGAGAGAAGTAGCAGCTACTGTAATGCCAACAATCAGTTGTAAAATAACACAGTGAATCGACAGTGCATTGACTTTTTTCCTGTCATGTCATTACATGCAGCTGGAATTTGCTATTCTATAGGTTAAAGCAATTTTTCTTGTCATTAAGAAAACCTAATTGCAGTAGGTGGCTAGTTGTATTAAATGTTTTTGTGTCCACACCAAACAACACCAGGCCACATTAACAACTAGCAAATGTAAAAAGAGTGCACATTTTGGACTTACATGTATCAGGTAGATAATCACAAATCCAAA
>NW_018134160.1:0-675 GCF_001952655.1 Monopterus albus
TAACAGTGGAGTGTCAGTGTGCAGCTTCTTTGTCCCCTGTGTGTTTATGCTCCTGTCTGAAAGGAGAGAAGACAGAAATCAGACAAGACACAGGAGAACAAAGGAGAAGCAGGAGGAGACACAGGGACAAAGTGACAGAGAGACAGGAGCCTCCAGATGTTGAAAGATGAGTTGGACATAAAGTTGTCATGTTGCTTTGGTTGAGGTAAATGTAGCCTCCTTGTCTGTGCATCGTCATATGGTGGTTTGTGGAGGTTCTTCAGACTTGGAGTAACAGGCTTTGAACCGGCAAAAGCAAGACAGAGATGCAACTAAAGGCAATTTCTTTGTCTATTGAACTAAAGCCCAGGACAAACAACTGGGGGACATGTCTTTATAAGACAACCCCACTTCTCAGCTCGAGATCATCCACTAGCTGGCTGCAGGAGAGCACAAGTGAAATGAAAATGTTGGTAATATGTTGACAATTACTCAGTTTTTATATCAAGTATTATTACTTTATAAACATATTTAATATTACATTATAACATCCTGTATAAATCAGTGTCCTCACAGTTTGGGTTTGACTTCACACAAACAGAAAGCAGAAATATTCTCCTTTAGACTCTCAGGACTGTACAGATGGGCTGACATGTAACATTTCACTGTAATAACCTGGTGGCACAAATGACGTAT
>NW_018134161.1:0-675 GCF_001952655.1 Monopterus albus
TAGGATAAGCAGTATAGGTAATGGATGTTCTCATAGAATGTAGTGTAATAACTTCAGTAATGAAATCTCAAGACTGGTTTTAACATTTCGTCCCTTCCTACTTGCACCTTCAGCACAGAAAAGTGCTTGCCCATTATTTACATTTGCACCTCAACCTTTATTCATAATAGTTGGATTTTCTTCACAGAGTTAGTTTCGTGGGTGCTCGCACGGCTGAAGACTTATGGTTAACATGCACATAGTTTACTGTGTACGCTTGCACAGCACTAACATGTCAGGATGTGCCACGGTCATGTTACTCAGTGATGATGCACTTCCAAAAAGCAGGAGATTTTCATTCTGTGGAGTGTCACATAGCAGCTGCCATACATTGGTCACTTCCTAGGGTATGTCTGTAAAGGCGCCCAGTGGTGTTTCGACTGTGAGGGATAGAGTCCCCTGGGGTCTCTCCTGTACTTACGCTGTCAGTTTATGTGTTGAATGAAAATGTCAGCTAATGGTTGCTAAAGCTTTAGTACACTGTATGAAACAAAGTGTAGGTTTAGCAAACTAACTACATGCATTTAAAGTTTGAAGGATACGACCTAGATTACTTTAACAATCTAAGGGCTGAAGCACACAAGGCACAAAAGTCATCTCTGGGTCAGCTGAACACTGGTAAAGTCAGACCTGTGG
>NW_018134162.1:0-675 GCF_001952655.1 Monopterus albus
TATATCTGTAGTCATTCAGATTTGAACAGAAGAAAACATGACAGTTCCATTGTTTGCTGTGCACATGCTTCTATACATCCTACAGTTTGTGGCCTGTGTACAGAGACGTGTTCTTCACATGCACTAGAAAACAAGACGTGACCTCACAACAGCACAAAGAACAGTCTCTTTTGTTTACTGTATTTGGCTGAACATCATGAAGCAAAGTCAAACTAGAATTACTGCTTCACTGCCAACCATTCAGTATCAGAGAAATGGGACAGACGTGAGTTCACTGGCCTTGACCTTTGACAGTCCAAATCTAATCGGTTCACTCTGGAGTCCAAGTGGACACTTGTCCCAGATTTGAAGAACTTTCATCAAGGCATTTCTGATGTATCGCGTTCACAAAAACAGGACAGATGAACAGGCGGACAACTAGAAAATATAATGCTTCCGGCCGCGGTTGTCACCGGTGCATAAAAACGGAAAATGGTGCGTGCCACCTCTTGATGAGAATAAGACCTAGGACAGGGAATACAGTAGAGGGGTGCAAGAGATAAGGAGCATCAACAAGTAAAAGTACACAGGATTTTACAGTGTGCACAGTCGCATCTTTTGGGCTGGCATGTGGACGTGCGCACTGACCTTTGGGGACACGAGCAGATCAAGACATTCGCATTACACAGCCACACA
>NW_018134163.1:0-675 GCF_001952655.1 Monopterus albus
GTCAACCTCTCCTTAACTGCTGAAATTGCACAAATAACATCTGAATGTAGAAATACAAGAGGTTTGTATGTTACTACACTAATTATATAACAATAAATACACTATAAGACTATGCAACTGTGTGACTACAGGAAAGAAAGAAAGACCTGTGGTCTACAGTAGGTTCTACACTACAACATTGCAGACCGCAGCAGAGGGTAAAATTACTACAGCTGGAGACATGGAAGACGCACAGAATACTCAGAGAAACAACCAAAAGCATGTACGAAGAAAACATTATTCCCCGGTAGTCTGATGAAATAGAGCTGTTCGGTGATTAAATCAGTCTAGCTCAGGCTGAGCGGTCCGTGTTTCCCAGGGGAGCGAGGGCAGACAACATTTCCTGCTTCATGACCCAAGAGCTTCCCAGAACTGTAGCTGTAGTGAAAGGATTAGCCAAAGGCATTTTCTGCAGAAAATGCGTGTGGATGCTGAAGAATTGCACTGAAATCCACTGCTGAAACAGCTGAAGGCTAAGATGCAATGCTGAATAATTATGGAAGATGAAACAGAAATCTGAAGTTGGGAGCTTATTTTCCAAAGGAAATGAGAGCTTAAATGCATCACTGAAACAGTGGACGGTATACCCGAATCATGACAGTACCCCCCCCGGACCAAGCAGGGAGGGAGGAGGGG
>NW_018134164.1:0-675 GCF_001952655.1 Monopterus albus
GTCTAGGAGATCAAACAGCAAAAGCCACATTCAGCAATTAAAACATGACAAAAGAAACTAATTGGCCTGACTTTACAGAGTAGCCCACTCTATGCGACTACCCCTCAATACGACGATTTCCTGAGAGTACCAAAAGTCACTGTTAAAGTGAATCAGACTTACAAAGCTTAAAGAATGCCACTACAAAAGATTGAACTCTAAGCATAAAGCCTGTGGAGTAGCAGTAACTGTGGTTGACCAGAGCAGAGCATCACTCACAGATACCCAAACACTGGCAAAAGAAAACCAAAGAAAAAAGATTTCACATTGTCTGGTGGTCTGAGAACTGCAAAAACCACTGCACACAAGCTGAACTTACAGGACACCTTTAACTCAAGATTACAACTTTAATCTACTAGGGCTGCCCCTGAATCATTAGTCCAGAGACATAGCAGTCGACTGACTCTTGTAACCGAACCTTTGTTTTTATTTATTAATTTTGTCAGTGTGCAATAGAAGGTCGCCCCAGTCCCTGTTAGTTTGTTGGCAACACTGTATGATACATGGATGTAAGCTATAAGAGCCAACAACGCTATTTATCAAACAGCTGTACAAAGCGAGGAGAAAAAGACAAAATCCACTAGGCCAAGGCACAAAGGTGAGATGTGTCCTTTATTAGAAGTGTTTTCAAACACT
>NW_018134165.1:0-675 GCF_001952655.1 Monopterus albus
CAATTTGAATAATCTGTTTATGTAGGTACACAATTCACTGGATGTTTTCCTTTGGGCCTGCTTTGACAGCATGCTCATGCTTTAGAGCTGTTAAGTGACAAACTAACAGAAGGGGCATCAGCACTGGATGTGGGCTCAGGAAGCGGGTATCTCACTGCCTGCTTTGCAAGAATGGTATGTCCTCTATAAACTGGCATGTTTCTTTTAATACACTTATTATTGACTTAATATTTCTTCATACAGCTGCATTTTTCCTGTTCTGTATAGACAGGACCTAGCGGGAGAGTGGTCGGCATTGAACACATCAACGAACTGGTTCAAATGTCAATAAAAAACGTGCAAGCTGACGACCCAGAACTGCTCTCCTCTGGACGCATCAGATTTGTAGGTGAGTCAAGAGCCTCGTTCCAATGCTGGTTTTGAAATGGAACACCTGTAAAAGACTATAAAAGTCCATACGTCTGTCCACAGTGGGAGACGGAAGACTCGGCTTCCCCGACGGAGCACCCTATGATGCTATTCATGTTGGTGCAGCTGCAGCTACTGTTCCTAGGGCTGTAAGGACACGTATGGCTTTTGCTCTTGTGACAATAAAATAGAAGAGAGTAGAGTAGAATAATAGAAATTGTACATTTATTCAGCTGCATCCAAAATACACAAACAAGGCTCAGCAAG
>NW_018134166.1:0-675 GCF_001952655.1 Monopterus albus
TACAACTGAGGTATGGCTTTAGAGGTGCTGGTGGGGTAGAGCCAGGCTCGCTGTGTCCTTCTGTTTCTAGTCTTTATGTTGTGCTAGGCTACTGGATAGACATTAGAGTGGTATTAATCTCAGCAATAACCATTTAAGGATATTTCCCTGAATGTCAGGCTTTTTTTTTTAAACTGTATTATTCTGAATAAATTCATAACATATTTGGGCTTCTGCGATGACTCACCTTTTTGTTCATGCTATTCTCCAGGACAATCTTCTGAAGAATCCCAGCAGTGAGAAATGTTTACAGCTGAAAGATGGCCACATTCAGATGGACCACTGTAATTCTTCTGACCTCTACCAGCAGTGGACCTTTATCTGACTGACACTTTGTGTCACCTTCCTCAGACTGAGCTCTGAGCAGCCAGCTCAACACTGATCCAGTAAAAAGGACTTCATGCTGTGACTGAGGCATTTGGCCATGCTGAGTGGACAAATAAAGATGGAGGACAGTGTACCAACACTGGACTGGCCTTGGTTCTAAATTTATTTATGCTGGAAACTCTGGAAAGACTTTTGTGGTGGTTGAGAATATCTAGACAGAGTACGGACTTGACATTCAGAGGAGAATTTACACTCCATCCTCAAAAATTGCTTTTTTGACAATACTAAGTCCTACCAAATGGGTCTGTC
>NW_018134167.1:0-675 GCF_001952655.1 Monopterus albus
TGGAGACAAACATCAGATGTGATGATCTGCAGCAGAAACAGACTTTACACCTTTACTTAAGTGATGCTCTCTCAGTTCAGAGGAATAGTGAAGAATATCTTCCAAGACTTAAAGGACTCCTCCTGTGGAGGAGCAGACAGTATGGACCACAAGCACTAGCAAAGCTGAGTTAACATTAGAGAGCAAGACATTTTACAGTCTAAACATAAACAGTGCTCAGTACTCTCTACTGTTACTGTTGTGTACCTTTTCATGAGGTCTGCTTGGACCAGCAGTTGAGCCAGGTCCTGACTGACAGCAGCACTGGGAGAACCCACCATGAAATGCAGAATGACCTCCCAGCACTCCATAGCATAGCAGTCAAGACTCTCAATATCCCGTGCATGGAGGTCAGGACCCAGAGCACTGCCCTCATCGGCCCAGGCTCTGCCCCTGTATGTCAACACAGCATCTTTTACTTCAAATAACTAATGAAGACTGTAGCAAGAGTGCTGCATTTTCATCTCAGGTTTGTGTTAAAATAAAACATTAGAAAGACATTGGGAGTTCATTAGACCTTGTTTACGATTTAGAAATGAGATTTTGTAACATTTTGAATCTCCGCCTATAACTTTTTCCAGTGGCGTCCTGGCCGGCCAAGGCTGAGAGGGAAAACCGAGCAAGGAAGGTGTGTTT
>NW_018134168.1:0-675 GCF_001952655.1 Monopterus albus
CTTTAGAGCCAACTGAGTTACATTGGGTGAAAGTGCTTTCATCAAAACCCCAAAAGTACAGAACTACTTCAAGAGCCAAAAACAGAAGCTTTTGCACAGTCCCCTGATTGTAACGTCACTGAAATTCTGTAGGTTCTAAAGATGTTCAGCAAAGGTGAATATAATATTCAAACACAATTATTTCACATATTCATGCACAAAACAGCACAAAAACAAAACTACATTCTACCAGCCATAGCTAGCACTTCATGTAATTCCACACATCAGGAAAGATTCTTATTTGCTTTGTTGTGGAGATGTAGAGGGGATGTTAATTATTTTAGGTTCTAACTGGACTCTAGAAGTGCTGGTAGACAGATATTCCTGCCTTAGAGCACAGCCAGGCAACTGTTTCTCCTTGTTTCCAGCTTTGTGTTAAGCTACGCTAACTGGCTGTAGCTTTATATTTACTGGACACACATGAGAATGCTATTGATCTTTTTGTCTAATTCACAGCAAGAAATTGAATGATCATACGTTCCAAAATGTCAAACAATTCTTTTAAGTCCTGTCTGTCATAGGAGAGGTGAAGTAGAGCTACTTCTTCAATATGTACTGACGCTTTCTCTTTCCTTTGTAGGGTGAGGAGGATGAAGAGCACAAAGATGAGGCTGAAAGTTACTTGTCTGTTACACA
>NW_018134169.1:0-675 GCF_001952655.1 Monopterus albus
AGAGATGCTCTGTCGTTCTTCACACATGAGGGTTTTGTTGATCTGCTTTAAAATCCTCCATAGTTTGTTGGATTCAGGTCAGGACCCTCGTCGCAGTAACCACAGGCGTGCTCACTGTCGTTGCACTGAGGCTGAGCTTTGAGCTGTGTTTCCAGTGTGCTCTGTCATTTGTTTTCAATTTGTAATAAAATCAAATACTTTATAATTTTACTGTTGTTGGCACGAGTTTGAACATTTAAAATCGAACATTACTAAAATTGCACAGGGGTTTACTCAGTTTTGTTGTACAGTATAATATTAACAAATAAACAACAATACAAATGCACAACATTTAGTACACGGACTGCTCCTGTGGGTGGGTGTTCTACTGATAATTTAAGTGTGCATGGTGCACAGTGGATATGTAAGTCATCTATACTATGATATAATTGGTGGACTTAGATCAGGTGTTTAATGTGTGTTTGACAGGTGGCTCGTAAACTAGTGGTGGTGGAAGGAGAACTGGAACGAGCTGAAGACAGAGCTGGACAGGCTGAGAGGTTTACAACACACAATATACAGCACTATTTACTCAGGGTCCACTTCATTAGGTACACCTGTACATTCTAATGCAGTTTGTCAGCTCTGAAACAAGGAACACCTCTGAATAGGGGTGTGCGATATGACAATAAGAGA
>NW_018134170.1:0-674 GCF_001952655.1 Monopterus albus
GGTGATGATGCCGCACGCCAGCGGTGACCACGTCATTGCCCCAACTCCTGTCACCATGGAGACCGTAGGGAATTAAACAGGAAGTGTTTTAGTAAAACGCATTGAAGGAAGAGGTGTGAAACAATGCGTGAGAACAGTGCCAAGAAAAGTGAAAATATAAAAGAAGTAAAATAGAATGATTAAACCTCTGCAGGAAATGAGCAACAATGAATGAAAGAGATGATTTTTCTGTTAAATCAGTGACGTTCATACTTTTTTATGACAAAGTGGGTGTGAGAATGTCCTCCCCAAATGTACATATGAATGTTTCACTAGACAGATGGTGACATTTCACCATCAGGCATGCCTGTGATTTATTAGTATGTCACAACAAACACACACACAAAATACTTGCCTATCTTGTGGTAAAGTTCAGGGAGTTGCACTTCTACTTTCTCCCTCTGAAAGAGGTGATACTCTGCCTGCTCACACACTGGAGGAATCAGATTAAACTGTCTTGCCACCGAATACGCCTCCTATTGATAAAAAGAAGAGAAAAGGGATGCGATATGACTGTTGGACCTCATTGTAGCATCATAACATCTTTCCGATTTCCCTCCTATGCACTATAAACTGTCATGCAATGTTGGCTCTGTTTTGGCGAGGGGGAAAAAATGAAAGGCACAATAAAAAAA
>NW_018134171.1:0-674 GCF_001952655.1 Monopterus albus
TGTCCCCACAAGTATAGAAAAACAAGGTTATAAACACATACAGAAAGTAGGTTATGGTGGAGTTTCTGGAGTAAGCTATCATTGCTGAGGCACAGTTGGTATTCATTTGTAATTTAACCCTGCACATCTGAAAATGAAGCATTTAAACAGAGAACAGTATTGTTATCAAATGTTATTTGTGCCATGGCAACTGACAAAGATAAAATGTCATCTTGTCTGAGAATGAATATTTCTGCAGGGTCGAAAAACCCATTTATTAAAATCACAGCACCCGCACCACTCTGTGCAAAAGGGATGTATCCCCTGTCAAGCTGGAGGCTTGACATTTTGATTTGTCTCATTTTGTCCTTTCTAGTGTTCTCTGAGTGACACCACACATGCCTGTACACATATATGCATAAATGTACTGTTAAGTGTGCCATAGACTAAACTCCACACAGATATTACAGCTATAATGGCAGATGTTCCAGGCATTCTTGGAAGAATATGGTGCTATTGAAGGCTTCACTCTAATAATGTTGGACCTCTTTTCTCAGTGCTTTTCAGTAGAGATTTTGAAGCGGACTCCAAAATGTTCCTTTCAAATTTCTCCATGCCTGCATGCATTTGAGAAATCTATCATTTGCTCTAGGAAAAAGGTCAATTTGATATTATCCAAATGTATTCACAAAGAA
>NW_018134172.1:0-674 GCF_001952655.1 Monopterus albus
TTGGATGCTAACCAGTTTGTTTGTGTCTTTCTCGGGGTCACACAGTCACTGGCCCTCATTGACTCATAGCAACACACTTGGAGTAAAACACCCTGTCACACAGATCCTGGCTAGCAACAACATACTGTCGCACCTCATAAAAATCTGTCTTTGTCTTCTGCAAACCTGCCAAATCATTGTAAACTTCATAGTAACATCATAGTAGCAACTTAACAGGCAAATGGAGCTGAGGCTGCCCATCGCTCAGTGGCAGCTACTGTACATCATTTGTAAACAGTTAAATAGTGCTTCTGGGTACAGTATACAGTGAGCTAGACCAAAGAATTAGGCTATATAAGTTATGTCAGTTCAGGATTTTGTCTTTTCAACGTGTCAAGAAAGACAAATTCAAAGAGTGTCGCATATAAAGCGCTCTTGTAAAGTAACTACACACTTGTCTCCTTAAGGTTTTAAGAAACTCGTGCCAGGCTTGGTCTGGGCTCAATTCAGCTCAAGCTAGTGTTGGATTTACATAGCAGAAAAAGCATCTGTTAATTTTCCACCCTGGCTGAATAAATCCATTGTAATGTGACCACAGACAGTTCCAAATAGACAATAGCAACAATTGCACAAAACATAACCAACTCCTGCAGCATTACAGCACAAAGAGCCATCGAGTTGCATAATTAAAAAAA
>NW_018134173.1:0-674 GCF_001952655.1 Monopterus albus
CAGTAATGAACAGTATGTTATTTCCTTTAGAATAACTATGTTGTGGACACATTTCATGACAAGTTTCAGTCTAGCTAAACAGACTGCATGATCCATGAATCTTGGAAAGTTTATTCTTCAGTTTGTGTAATGTTTTCCTGATTAATTTAAATAGAGTGAAGGACAGACAAGTTTTGTTGTATGGCACGTTTTCACTCCCAGAGGCATATACTAATTCTTTTTGATCATGTTAATGTGATAAGTCAGCCTTTAAATAACTATCCTGTCAGGTCCATTGTAAGGAGGCTGAGTTCCAGGAGGAGCTGGAGCAGCTGAGCTCAATGGGCTTCAGAGACAGACAGGCAAACCTTCAGGCCCTCATCAGCACAGGAGGAGACCTCACCACTGCTATACAACATCTGATCAGGCTCTGACCCACACACACAGGTCTGTGCATATACTTTAAATATACATAAATAAATGCACATGAACTGACATTTGCACCTACACTCAAATATAATAAGCTCATTAATATCAGCAATTATGAAGTGGTTTACAAAAACTAGTAACCTCTGTCTGCAGTAGTAAATTATATTCAGTCCTGGCATAAAGTACTATTTACACTTCCTTATCCATATCGAAGGTCTATGGTGTAAATGGGTGCTGTCTGCTGGACACACTGTAAAGCCCCTTGA
>NW_018134174.1:0-674 GCF_001952655.1 Monopterus albus
TGTCGTCTCCCACAGCTCAGCCCGAGAAGAGGAAGCGTGGCCGACCTCGGCTCAAAGAAGAACCAACTCAGCACTATTTCAGGATCTGCATGCTGAAGGATTCCTCATCAGACGTCTCCTCTAAACATGGTGAACTAATTCATCTTTTAGATGAATTTCTCAGTGTTCAGTGTCTCCTAGGTTGTTGATCTGGAACTCGTGGGGAATTTTTCTATTTCAGTGTTGCAGAGATCCTCGGTACAGGACCTGAAGTGTCCTCGCGGTCTCCACGAGGCAGACTTCCTGGCCCTGCTGAGGTCCACTGTCCCCCAGCTGGCTGGAGACGAACCTTTCAGCATCTTCAAATGCAACAGAAGCAGGCAGCTCCAGAGGCTCAATGTAAAGAGTCTGACCCCAGAGGAAATCTCCAGGACTGTGAAGGGCCCCGGGGCCTTGCTCTACGTCAGACTGAAGGTACTGATACTGTAGTAGTCTGGGTCCTGTTCAGCTTCTTCTCTTAGTAGTACACTGTCATAGCAGGGACAGCAGCTTCACAGTTTTCTTCAGCTAACATTTAGTGATCATGTGGATTAAAATGAACATGAGCAACATCAGCTTTTAAGGAAAAGGTTCTTATGTTTTGCTAAAAACTATTGTGTGAACAAACCCTTGCAGACAGGAAAGGAGGAGGAGGA
>NW_018134175.1:0-674 GCF_001952655.1 Monopterus albus
ACAATAAAGGATTATCTTATCTTACTGCTTCATTACTGATATTAAATAGGGTTTAATTTTCCCTCATGACTCTCAGCCTAACAATATCCGACCTACTTTCCATTGCTCAGAGTGGCGATTTTCTTCATTCACTATTTCATCTGTAGGCATTTTTATGCAAATATTATTTTCTAGAATGAAATCTACAAATTACTTGTTTTATTTATAACAATTTTGGTGACACTGTTGACAATACATGATCATCGCTACAGTTTCCAGGGGCGTAGCCAGGATTTCAGAAATACTGTCATTAGTCCAAGTCGTTCCAAAACAATCCCCACCACTAATCCACCCTAGAAGCACGTCTTAAATATTTTGACATTTCTTAGGAGAATATGAGGGATTTTACAGGCTATCAGGTCATATTATCCTTCAATTAATGAACAAGATGAAAAATGATCTGAATGGCAGAAGACTGTGTGACTGCAGTGCAAATATGCCTGTTGGTTTCTTCAACCAATATCAGTTCAGCACAGTACTTTCTTCTGTGCTCCATCTTGGTCCTCACGTGCAATACAGGCGCCAGGTCCTTATAAGCAGAAGTGCATTCAAATTAACACTGCTGTGTCTGTACTCATTTACATCAGTAGTAATGATAAATTACATTAATAAATACATTGAAAAATAGCAGTGAT
>NW_018134176.1:0-674 GCF_001952655.1 Monopterus albus
TAGCCTATATGTAACCTGACAGGCAAAACCCGGGGCACATAACTCAGGCAGTCACTCAAGTTGATTACAACCAAGTGAACTTGGATTCTTCTTTTTTTAATCAATCCTTTTTCAGTCATTTAAGAGATGCACAGTAAGAAGATACTGCACAGGGACTGATGCAAGTAACTGGAACTGAACTATAAAAGTGGGGAGGACAAAAATTCACCCCAGTTCTGAGTGAAACTCATGCCCTTGGTTACACATTCTAAATACCAGTGGACCTCCTAATTTCTGTAAACTCTCCTGTGTTTCAGTCTTCTGAAGCTTTTTGCTCTTTGGCATCTGTATGGAAAGATTTCTAGAATAATTTATTAAATTAAATGTTTATTAAAACACTTGGAACAAACTATTTTAATCTCAGTCTCACAGGTCTGCGGACATCTTTGGCTGAACAGGACATCCCAGTTCCAACAATTCCCCAGTTACTTTGTTGCTGCAGTCAACAGTAACTGTTTACAGTAAATGCATGAGAATACGGGACAGCATATTGTAAGATGTATAAAAGTAAAATGAAAACAGTAAAAACTTAAAGCTGAATTAACTAACTATGTGGTCAGTAAATATGGCAAAGGCAATGATTAACAGAGACCCAGAGCAACATTGTTGTTGTGGCAGTCAGGTAGCGCAGCAGT
>NW_018134177.1:0-674 GCF_001952655.1 Monopterus albus
TCAGAGAGGAAATAAGCTCAGAATGGCTGATTGGACTTTTGCTGAGTTCAAATTGGTCTAACAACTGGAAAACAGACCTCACCCCCCTCTTCAATAACTTCAGCAATACAGTTGTCAGCGCTGCAGCAACCTATAACGTATTTGAAGAGGGGATGACCATATCAGCCAAATACACAAAGAAAGAAGATCTCAGCTGGCAGATGCCCAGGGATAAATGCAAACTGGCTTTCAGTCCAGAACAGAAGGCACCAGTGAGTCAGCAAAATCACACACCGCTGTTTGTCGGTGGCAGACAAACAGGGACAAAGAGAAAACACGAGGATCAAGATGAAAGACCAGCCAAGAAGCTGAAAGCTGACAAGGTTTGCAAACCATTCCATGATTTGACTTAAACATATCTTACATTTTCACATTGTCATAAATAAAATTTCTTTTCTGTACAGGAATCAGCGTCTGTAACAATCAGCTCATCTCGCTCTGCCGAGGCCTCTTCAGCCGTTATGTTCAGCCCCAGCATGAACCCACCACTAAACAAAAGACCACGCTCACCAGAGCGTGAGTTGTCGCCTAATGGGCCTGGTGCTGTTAAGAAATGTGCCATCAAACTTCAGTGCACCATGTACGTCACAGAATTATCTTTAGTTCTCTCTAGCTGGCACACACTGCTACTCTCT
>NW_018134178.1:0-673 GCF_001952655.1 Monopterus albus
TGAGTGCATGAGCAAGAGGGGGGTTTTGTACAATGATCAACTTCTGAGAAGAAACAGAACAGAAAAAAAAACAATTGAGGTCTAACATCGAGGGGAAAGTATATATGAAAAAGCTCCTCTTGTTTTATTTCCATCCACAAGGACCACAGGTCCGCTCGTAGAAATGACCTTTAACCTTGACCTTTGCTACAGATGGCTATTTAGTCTGTCATATGCTGCCAACAGAAGAGTTTACCAGATGCTGACTCTGTAGCAGGTAAAAATAGAAGCAGTTTACTGAGAAACATTTGAATAAAGACCAAAACCAAATTAGATCTTGGTCTTTGGTGGCCTCTGAGGTACGTGCTCCCTGGTTTTAGTCAGTGTTTCTCCAGTTAAAGATCAGTGTGAAGCCTAAAAGGAGACTGTGACAGTCCTTAAGTAAATACACGAGCCAGACACAAGTGGCTGTAAGTTATCACCTTCATGTTTAACACATTTTTTAGCTTTGATTGGTGCTTTTTTATTTACTGTATGTGATGGCATTGTATTCTTCTGCAGTGGTTTAATGTGAGCTGACTAGAGATGTATCACCTCTGGCTGTTTATCTCAGTGAACCATTAATTGTGGAATCTTTATATGTTGAAATATATTGTCAACATCTAATATTAACTTGTGTGTTTACTGTAATGAT
>NW_018134179.1:0-673 GCF_001952655.1 Monopterus albus
TTGCAGCAGTATTCTGTTTTTTAAATTCTATTTCATTTTCATTTATTAATTTTATTTTTCATTTAAAATTATAAATTATATGGTGTTTTTTTGGATTATTGTACCACAAATAAACCGAACCGTGACTTCAAAACTGAGATACGTACTGAACCATTATTTTTGTGTACTGCTACACTCCTTACTGATAGTGACACAAACAGAATAAAAAGAGAGTACTAAGGGAGATAGGAGGGAAAGGCACTTCCTTCCCAGTGAGAGTCCTGTGGGCTCATGGGAAATCACCTCTTTCCTCTGATATTTGAGGACTGTGGCTCTGTTTTTGTCCTCTGTCTCCTGAACCATGCTGACTGCTTTCTGGAGAAAGCCCTGGGTCTTTGACAGCTGGGTGGAGAAGCGGGACAGAACCTCTCTGACAGGTGGGAGACGGCTGTCTACGATCATCAACTTCTTCTCCAACTGACGGATGCGCCTCAGCACTGGAAACACAATCAGAAACACAAGGCATTACTTTATCATCATTAGTGTCACATGTGAATGACTCAGGACTTGCTGCTGTTGACACTCAGTTCAAAATGGCTGCCTCTGTTACACTGTTGCTGGTCCCCACCAGATGCTAGAATGAGTATCGACAGTAAATAATGTAAATAAATGTACAGTGCATCCAGAAAGTATT
>NW_018134180.1:0-673 GCF_001952655.1 Monopterus albus
AAAAAAAAATCTAATTAGAATATAGGAGACACAGGAATAACTGTGAAGCATCAATTTAAGCATAATCACCACAATTACTGTTCCCATGGGTGTGCTGGAGTTACACAGTGATTGTTTTGGAGGAAGAAATTGCATTTGTGGGATATGACACCTTCTCGTCAGATGTCATGCATCTTCCCATCATCATGGCTGTAACTACTGTGTGTCAAGGGAACATCATCTTGTGTTGCCAGGGCAGTGGCTGTGTAAAACCATCCGTTACACAATAACAGTTTGTTAACCTTTAACAGTCAGCTGTAGAAGAAATCACAGTAATGATGTATTTTACATTTTCCTGTTTTTAAACTGTTTCAGAATTAAGAAAAAATTTTTGTCTGAAACTACGCATAAGTGTTGACGTGTACCTACGCAGCAAAGGGATTTATTGGTAGACGTAGGTCGGTGATGGTTGCACACGGACTAATGTGCACGCCTCCCAAATCTCAACTATGCATTGGCTGATGTGACTCGTAGCTGCCTGCCTGTTCGCTTGCTACAGGTACTCATATCCCTGAAAACATCACAGCAAATGTCTAATTGGCAATACTTGACTAGACTTGAACATCTATTCGCAATCTAAGTGGTTAGTTTCTCCCCTGAACAACATAACACTTAATAAAGTGGCATAATACCA
>NW_018134181.1:0-673 GCF_001952655.1 Monopterus albus
TAGCTAGCGGTAACACACTAACATTAACATCACTGCTGCTCTTCCTTCTTTTGGGTTTCCATTAAGCTAGATTTTCTGCAGCTAGCTAACGTCAATAGTTAACTACGAGTGGTAATGTTAAGTCGATATAGTAAATCATATATTGACGCTTAGTCCAAAGTTGATATTCAGACTGCAAGCAGCGAACATTTTACGTTAGTAGTAAGCGTGCTGTTTTGTATCAATTTTAGTAGCTCTAACACAGACCAGACTGTCAGCTAACTAGCTACCTAGCATTAACTGGTCGAGCTACAGCAACTGTTTTGTTGTTATGAGATGGAGGGCGGACCCCAAAAGGAGGCCTCTGTCAAAACAGCGAGGAAACAACCACAGCCGGCGGACTCACCAGTGAAAGGAATTATGAGAAGTTAGAAGCCAAGTATTCATCCGAAGCCTGCGCAAGAACTAAGCAGCAAATAATTCTCGATCAAAAAAACGCTAGTCATATCTGAGCTGAGGCCAGCTTCACTGCGTCCCTTTCCAGCAAAGAACCGCCGTCGCCATCGCCGCGAATTCTCCAGCCCAACCTACGTTTGTGACGCCATTGCGTCATAGCAACGTGACGCCACGCGTCTTGGCAATGTTTTGTGCGGAGGAGGGGCTCAGGCACACCACGCGGTACTATCATTTAAAC
>NW_018134182.1:0-673 GCF_001952655.1 Monopterus albus
AACAGATCAGCAGCAACACAGAAATGTAGAGATGAACACAAAATGGATGTGGCCGGTAGGGCAGGAAACGAATGCTGGCTGCTGACGTCAGCACAGACCGGGTGGGTGAACAGACAGGAAGCAGAACAAAGACCGGGGGCGGAGACAAGACTGTGACTGGGACTGTGACAGTAATGTGTCTTTACACTGCACACTGAAGTCAGCAATGGATGCATGTTGAATCCTGTGATGTGTTGGTTACTGAAATTTCACTGTCGCTGAACTACTGAGTTCATTTTCCACAAAGAGTTTGGGCCAAAAGTATGTGGACATGCTTTTCTGCTGATTGTGGAAACTACCTGCAGAGATCTGTCCCCATTAAGACGGGGCGTCCATATACCTCCTCTCACACACAGTTATATGAGGACATAGAGGTAGTCCTACTCTGTCCTCTGCTGTAAATCCACTTCATCATGTTTGAGACATGCCAGTTATTGCAGACATCTACATTGCCAAGACAACTGAGTGGTGACCTATTATTGACCACATTTTATAGAATTATTTCCCTAAAAACAAAGGAAATATTGAGTTGTAGTTTCTTTGTACACACAGATTTGATGACTATAAATCACGTACCAGTGCAGCTTGGTTCCAAGTATAAAATACTGTGTAGTTCAGAGAAAGAGAATAAATA
>NW_018134183.1:0-673 GCF_001952655.1 Monopterus albus
TCAAACTCTGTCCACAAATGTTCTCAGTAAAAACTCATAAGAGAAGAGAAGATAAAGCATTATAATGTTCAAGGTTCATGGCCATGCCTCACTTTACCTATTAGGCAAGCTAGAGAGCAGGTAACTAGTAACTAAAGAGAGAAGTTCATTTTAGCCACACATTCTATGCACAGACATGAATCTGAATGCAGAGAGTCACAGTGTTCCTCTTAGTGATGGAAATCATATTCCACTACTGGGATTTGGCACCTATGGGGACCCTCGAACGGTAGGAAGGATGTCGTATTTTTCTGTTCCTAGACTTAAACATAAACTTGACTGAGTATCAGAGTTTATTGTTTGCAGTCATTGGTAAATCATTAACAATTATTTTAAATGTCAGAGTAAAATGACAATATATCATTCTACCAGGAATGCATATTTGCACAAACTACAGCATGACTCAGTCACAACAACAGTCAAATGATATTAACATTTTCTTTGGATCTCCTATAGACCCCTAAAGGGACAACATCTGAGTGTGTCAAGTTGGCCATAGATGTAGGTTACAGGCACTTTGATGGAGCATTGATGTATTTCAATGAGTATGAAGTGGGTCAAGCCATAAGAGAAAAGATTGCTGATGGAACTGTCAAAAGAGAGGACATCTTTTACTGTGGAAAGGTAATAAACT
>NW_018134184.1:0-673 GCF_001952655.1 Monopterus albus
AAACGTTGCCTTAAACATGTTGTAGATCACTTTTGTATTATTTTGAAAATCAACCCCTCTCTCACCTGCAGTGATTTGCACTGGATGCAGGAGTAAAACCAAGTCAAATATTTGCTTCACTCGGATTCCAAACAGAAGTTTTAAGATCATGTAAATGAAGGTGGTGGCCGGTTCTCCCGAGGGATGATTCTGGGCTCCCCGGAGCAGGGAGCGACAGTCCGGCTCCTGCAGTGTGCCTCCCCTTCGTCCTGGTGCCCCTGCAGCAGACCTGACAGAAGATGAGAGCCGCAGTATACCACCTCCTCGCCGGCTGCCTCTGCCTGTTACGCGCCGCTGCTGAGGTAAACCTGTGGAAATATGTGATGGCTGGTATTTGTTGATGGTTGGAGCAAGTTTTGTTAAGACATTTTTTGCAACTCAACACATTTATCATAACTCGTAGAGAAACAAAAAGTAACGGCGGCACAACCAAGTGTCTGCGTGACTATGTGCAAATGTTTCATCTGTTCTTGACGCAGTTGTTACTGCTAATCTATTTTGTAAATGGAACACGCCGGCTGGTATTGAATCACTGAGTTTGCTATCAGGATGCATGTGTCAGGGGCGTGTTGCGCGCCGACAGAAGCCGTTTTTATCCGCGTATCTTTCTCGTTGTCTTTCTCTCCACAGGAGT
>NW_018134185.1:0-673 GCF_001952655.1 Monopterus albus
AGCTCACACGGCGCAGAGCCAAGAGTTTCTTTAATGGAAGTGTGGCAACAGGGCTCGGTACATGGTGTAGCGTAGAGTAGCAGCATCGAACAAACGAGACAGGAACAAAATGAACCAGCATCAGATTGAGGGAAGGGAGGAATATATATACACACGTGACTGAACAAGAGATAATGAGACAGGTGAATTTAATTTTAAGTGGTGATCGAGACTAGAGTAGGTGAAGTGAGAGAGAATGGAAAAAAGGGCTAAAACAAAGCACGAGATCGGCAAAAACAAGAGCAGCCATAACAAGTTCATTGTTTTACCTCATTACTAGCCCTGAAATGCAACCGTCCCAACTTTGTTTGGAATGTGTTGCAGCACTAGAACTGAAGTGAGTTTATTTTGAACACTGCACACTGTAACTTCTGATGTCACTTGCTAACTATCAGAGAGCTCTGTGCACCAATGATCGGTGACAGTAACAAAAAATAAGTTATTATTGTGAACAAATGTGATTTGCAAGGTTGTAAATATTTTTCTAGTGGGTGCTGGTGTTTTTTTTTGTTTTTTTTACAGCCTCAGGGAAATGTTGGATGGCAGCTTTTTAAATTAATTTCCCTAGTGCAGGACTGAACCCGAAACAGTGATACACCCTAACCCAATAATCGCCATGTTAGCTGACATCACC
>NW_018134186.1:0-673 GCF_001952655.1 Monopterus albus
TCTATAACACTTATTCCTGAGCCAGTCCCATTGGTTTTTGGCACACTGGCTAGAATGGAAGTGGCGTGTTTCTGGCAGCTGTGATGGAACCAGAAAGTGATGAGATGCGTTTGGTGGAAGAAAGACTCTGAAGCCACTTGTGTGATGAGAAGTCGATGCTTCTTTCTTTTTGTCATACTGTAATTGAACTAAGACATCGTCGTGTATAAACAGTGACATTCTGTTTTGTCACCACATGACATCAGCCGCAGTTTGTTTTGTGCTGTCACTAGTGTCATTGGTCTGTCACTGGTGTTGTTACTCATGCCGACAGCTTTGTAACAACTTGTCTTCTGTTGTTAGAAAAAACAATAATGCAGAATAAACTCCAGTTTCTGCTGTGACACCAGCAGCTACAGTTTTTATTACTTTGTCACTGGTGTCATTCTGTCACTGGTGCCATCACTCATTCAGAGGGATGGTGTCCTGTCATCAGCTGGTTTTTGTTGTTGTTGGATCAATAAAAGCTACAAGAAAAGGTAAAAGCCAAAAGAGGATTGGTGGATAATCTTCATCAGCTGAAGTTTATCAGTCACGGATACCTTTTATCATCCGTGCTGCTGCTAAAGGACACAATGTTTCTATTAGTTTTTTGTTTTTCCAAACGCCCATCCATCCATTATCTATACCGCTT
>NW_018134187.1:0-673 GCF_001952655.1 Monopterus albus
GTCAAATCCACAACGAATTTTCACAGTTGAACCTAAATTGTTCAGCCATGATAGGCTTGTGGACAGCGTTTTTATTAGCCTGTTGTACAATTAACCTTCCCACACATTTCATAACTGGCGATATCCCTGTGCAGTTATTACGTGTGGAATATATCAAAGAGCATCTGTTTGATTGAGATGACTCTCTGCTTATTCTCCAGCCAGAGGGAAATTAAAAAGAAAATGGGAATGTTGGGGAGACAACTGCTACTTAAGTAGTAGAAATTCACTTATAAAACATGAATTTTACGTCCCTTATTGATATCAAATTCTGTAATCACAGCACTCATTTACCATCCCTCAAAAATTAGTCTATGTGCTTTTAAACTTTTACATGTGACAGGGAACAAATCAGCACATCATTCAAAAACAAAAAAAATGTGTTTTATTATCCTTACTGTTTTGAATCCAATTTGGAGTGTTGAGAGTGGGCAGTCCACACATCAACAAAATTTTGACATAAATCCAGTGTGCAGGTTTATGTTTAAACAAAGGTTCCTGCCTTACCTTTGTTTCTGGCCGGCCAGTTGATGTGTGGGACCGCTCCACAGCTTCGACTGAGACCAGGAGGTCACCCTCTCATCTGGAAAATACCAGTCAAATTAGCACCGAATGTCGGATTTCCAGCCCAGCT
>NW_018134188.1:0-673 GCF_001952655.1 Monopterus albus
ATTCAGATTTTTTTTAACTCCACTAACTTTTCAGCTTGATAATATGACTTTATCACTCCATAGTGGAAATCCACCACATACTATGTAACCTAATGGTGACTGGGATGATGCTGGTGGATTTAAAGCAGGTTGGAACTGTGGCCTGTGCAGGGGACAGGTTAAAGATGGAAGGAAAACCATCAGCTAATTCTGCAGCACGTCTTGAGGGCCTGACCCGGGGAGTTATCTGGGCCTGGGGCCTTACGGGGTTAATTCTCCTCAGGGCTTTGTGTCCATCAGCATATGAGACAGTCAGTGGGGCCCTGGCCTGTTCTGAGTGTGTGAGAGCCTCATCTGGATTTCACCATTCAACGTCTCAAAGCGGGACTCTCACTGATGAAGCTGCTCAAGTAGGGAGATGGTGGTGTTGGTTATTTCTGTGGGAGGCCCTTATAGTCTGTTATCTGCTGCAGACCTGGCCACATGCACCTGGCATCAGCAGTAGAGTAGCTTCCTTCCAGCTTTTGTCTGCACTGATGTTTGGCCTCCTGATTGTTTCCCACAGTCTGTAGACTGTAGAAAGGTCAGCACATCTGATTTTCTACTGACAGTTTATCATGTTACATTAACGTTAGAATGATTGTGTTGCTGTCATTTTGGTCTTATTGTTGGGTAACATGTTTCAATAAAGCTT
>NW_018134189.1:0-673 GCF_001952655.1 Monopterus albus
AGCACATGAACGGTTTCATCATGAAATCAGTCATTTGACAAAATGACAGATAAACATGCTCTCCACCTGTGATTTATTTAACATTTGCTGTGTAAAAGTGGACCTGAGCTCTAAATGTGTTCAAACACCATCATTTAAGCCGACTGACCTCTTCTGTCTCTGAGCTGTAGGTGTTCGAGTTGGTCCTTGAGAAGTTTGTGTACCCCTGGTACAGGTAAGAAACAGACCAAAAGGTTTTACTGTCCTTGTTGTGTTTCACAGAATGAAAAGTTGTTCTGAACCTCCTCCGGTTTCAGGGACATCTCAGACGACGAGGCGTGTGTAGATGAAGTGAGGATGACCTTTCGCTTTTTTGCGTCGGTGCTCATCCGCCGAGCTCAGAAGGTGGCACTCACACACTTTTAAATAAAAACAGAGCAGTTAGAAGAAGAGACACTTTCCCCTGATGTTTAGCTGTTGTAAACACTCTGTTCCTTTTCAACGGCCAATTTCCATAGAAGGTCGGAGCAGACAAATGCAGGTAGTTGCATCACTAGGAGACAGTTTGTGCCTCAGTCCTCTTACCTCACCTGCACCCTGGCAGCTCCTGGTCCCCTCTTATATCTGTCACACACCTGCAGGTTGTACAGTCCCAGCATTTTGATCTTGATGGGATTCCTTCACATTCATGCAA
>NW_018134190.1:0-673 GCF_001952655.1 Monopterus albus
TAGTTACATTACTTATTACATGTTTAACAGGTGAACTAGTACTCTGTAACCTGTTCCATTTAAAAGGTAACCTTAGACTAAATGTTTAACATTGTAATCAATTGACATATGCATTTTATACAGCAGAACTACACACAGACACACACAAGAGAGCCAGAGTAGGAGAGGGGGAGACATTTCAGTTTAGGAGAATCAAGCTGTTGCTGCATAGAGACTTATTGTTTTATGAACACTCCACTGTCTGATAACCTGAACCAAAATACAGGTTAATGACAGCAGCTGTGCTGGGAGGTCGGCCGTACTGGCATTTAAAATGAGCGATGAGAGAGGAAGCAGGACGTTACCACCCTACTCCCCCTTCCTGGCACAATGCATGTTCACACCTGTAGGCTTTTTGGACTCACAAATGTTATGTGCTAACACACACTAATAACTTATTTATTGTGTCAGAGGACTTCATGATTTAAAGTTGAGATTTGATGGATATCTCAGTCAGCAGTTCAGAGTTTAGCTCTTTACAAAGAAGCAGCCTCAAACTGAAAGGGAAAACGAACCATATAGCGTTGTTCATCAGTGCCGCCCTCTCAGGCAGCAGGTTGGCCCCGCCCCCACAAAACAGGCTGAAACGCTTGTGAATGTGTAAAACACAAGAAAACACATTAAGCATTTTATA
>NW_018134191.1:0-672 GCF_001952655.1 Monopterus albus
GTGTGTGTGTGTGCACACACATGCAGGTAAACCCGAGCTAAGGACAGAGGTGGACATCATCGTGGCAGATGTAGAAGAGCCAGACTCCCTGGCAGCCATGTGCAAACAGACTGTGATTGTTCTCAACTGTGTGGGGCCTGTAAGTTGAACAGCCCATAGGAATGTGTGTGACTGTGATTATTTTTCTTCAACACACAGAACTTGTGCCATCTCATGATGCTAACTACTTTTTCCTCTCATCTCAAAACTCTGGTGTGTTGGCATCTTCCTTTGGCCTGAGTGTAGCTCAGTGTATCCCCATCTTCCTCTGTCTTTGTCTTCTTTCTCCTTTGCTTTCACTCACATACACACAGAGCAGCCTTCATTCACACACTGGAGGCTGCTGACATACAGCACACAATGAGCCATATTGTGTTAAAGTCAGAATGGAGATTGGGATTCCAGCACCACTGGTTTCACCTCCTGTGCATCATTCAGGTTCTTGTTTCAAGCCATATTCTTCCACTGTAGCAAAAATATAATAAATCCAGTATTACCAGGGTGAGAAAGACCACATGGTGCTCAAGCACACATGCGTTCCATAACAGTTTACAGAACAGGAACAAGGATGAATAATGAGGGTGAATACAAGTGGTGACAGATTATAGGAAAAACCTGAATAACTGAGTGGTC
>NW_018134192.1:0-672 GCF_001952655.1 Monopterus albus
AAAAGATACTAACCTCCAGGAGGAAGTGGATATGTGGGAACCAGAGGTGTAACGCCTTCTGCTGGCTTGGAGGTCACAGTGGCAGGGCTAACTGTTGCAAAAGCTGTGTCATTTCTTCCTACATGCAGAAGCAATGGAGAATAGATTAATGTACAGTAAGAGATCAATGTCACTCTATTATTGCAATGTTTGCATCAAAGAACGTCCCAGTGGTGCAGTTTTGCTTTTGAGGTACTAAATGGGTGAGAATTCTATATACCCTGTTTTTACTTTTCTTTTTTTCCCTCATTTTAAAAAACTTTTCATACATCTTTAAGTTTGTACAAAACTGAAAAACTACTGCAGGCATCATAAACTGGCACAAGCTCCTGTGTGTCATCTTTGAAGTCTCTGACTCCTACAGCAGTGTTTCACTGTTTATTTGATACACTGTGGTATCATACTCTCTCTCTCTTGTTTGCCACCTTACATTCATTCTTCTGTTACTGACATAATCTCAAAATTAGATCCATCAGTAAATAGGACCTTTTCCGGTGATTTGCTGGAATTTCTTAGCCCACTCAAAGTGTGTGACCATGTTTCCCTTCCTGAGAAGTTTAGAGACTGCTGCTCATCCTCTGAGACCACTACTTGACAGCCTTCTTTTAACAGTACTTTTGCTATATTACATTT
>NW_018134193.1:0-672 GCF_001952655.1 Monopterus albus
AAAAAAAATGAAACTTTAAAATATTTTTTCAAGCTTGAGCTGTTATAATTTGAGTGATTATCATTAAAGATGTGTGTCAATATCCATATTGAACAGTGAACAAAGAGTGAAATGGAAGGTTGTGTTGGTTCTTTATGTTTTAAACATTTTTGACAGGTCTTTCTAGAGGTTCTGGTTATTGCTTTGCTGGCCCCCGACTTTCTCCACAAGATGGAGCCATAATGTGAGGAGAGTAACTGCAGGTGAAACAAATGAGTTGATTTCTGAATGATGTCATTATCCTATAGGACGCCTGGTGTGAGGTTTGAAAGGTATATACAGCTCTTGTTTGGCGCCGGTAGAAGGTGTCATCTGAACCACTGGGCTTTGATTCAACATGACGGCAGGGTGGCCCTCCTTCCATGGCTAGCGACACAAATCTGATGGGGTTGATTTGTCTCTTCACTTGATGAATGTGGGGTGAGGACTGTTTAATGGATGCTAAACAAACACACACATGAATGTGTAGAGAGCTGGCAAACGTTAACCAAAACGAGCCTAAACATTCTCATCTGGTGGCGTGCATGAAAGTGTTTGGCAGATGTGCTCTGTACTCAGGAGAGTTCACTTCACCCAAATCATCTTCTTGAGATAATTGCAAGCGGCTGGGAGATGTCCGGTGCGAACTGTAAA
>NW_018134194.1:0-672 GCF_001952655.1 Monopterus albus
GCCTGCACCTGGGGTCCTGTCTGATATTGTCAGGGCTGCTCTGCACCACCTGCCTCTCTTCTCTCTCCCCTTCTCTCCCTCTCTGCAGGTTTTCTGTCCTAATCAGCCACATCCTACATAAGACTCTGGCTGAGACTCCTCCAGTTGCCATGTACGTTGGGACTTTCTGCCACAACACTTTGGCTCCCACCAGCAAAAATTGCTAAAACTAAGACAACCATCTGGCTTTGTGTCTCATCTGGTCTCTCCCGTCCCCTAGCCACACTAGCTGCGTTCGTCTCCTCCTGTACCTCCAGCAATCTCTCCCTCGTCTCTCTGGGCAGACGTCATTCTTCGGTGCTTTCAGGTCAGTCAGACTGTCACACCCAGGCTTTGCTCATCCTCTCCTGTCCTCCTTGTTGCCAGAACCTGCTGTCTCAAGCTGCAACAGCTCTTAAGCTGCACTCAGCCTTTCCTGCCTCTCCCGCTGTCGAGACCTGTGATCTCATACTGCCACACTCACATCGTCTCTTTGCTGTGCTCTCTGGCAAATCCACTCCTCCAGGGAACGAACACCTCCCCAGTTGCTGCATCTCATCAACCTTCATACCCAGGACTGTCATTATTAATCTGCTGTTATTCTAATAAACCCTCATGCTTTAACCATTGAGTCTGACTTCTGAGTCCAGCCTG
>NW_018134195.1:0-672 GCF_001952655.1 Monopterus albus
GAGACACAATGTACCAGACCTGGACAAATCCAGGCAATTATAGGTGGTACTGCTTCCTCTCCTAGCATAGCTATAGCTACTGTCATTGGATCCTTTCATATCTCACAGGTGGATAAGATTAGTATGTAATTTAATATTTGTTGAATATAGTTATTAATTTGCAGTGATTCCAACTTCTCAAAGCAAGTGTCTGTAAAAAATATATAGATTTTACATCTTTATTATGGGAGGTCATTTCTTTTTCTTGTAGATCAGCCACTTTGCCACCTGTGCTTGTCTCAGTGATAAAACCAAATACCCATCCTTCTTCACAACAGTACCCACTAACTACTATCAGAGCAGAGCCCTGGCCCAGTTGGTCAAGCACTTTGGTTGGACTTGGGTTGGAGCTATTAGAACCAATGATGATTATGGCAATGATGGCATGGCTATATTCACAGAGACTGCACAGCAGCTGGGCATCTGTCTGGAGTATTCTGCGTCTTTACTTAAAACAGATCCTCCAGATAAAATAAAAAAGATAATTGACATTATCAAGGGTTCCACCTCCAAGGTGATTGTAACTTTTCTCCAAGTCTTGGATTTGCATCTGTTAATACATGCCATGTCTCAGCACAACTTGTCTGGGTACCAGTGGGTAGGAGATGAGGCATGGATTATTGATTCCCAAAC
>NW_018134196.1:0-672 GCF_001952655.1 Monopterus albus
TTGCCAACAGAAAGGGGCACATTTTCTAGAATTAATCCTTAATTCTTCATGAATTCATGTAAATCTAGTGATGCAAAGGTCACATGGTTTCCCCAAACCTGAAAACGATAATTACAGCTACACCAAACTGTTTATTTTGTCAACATTTCATCTAAAGTCGGATTTTCTTGTGAATTCCTCAATAATTTAGCCTTTAAAAAATGATTCTTTTGACATAAGGGTTTAAGAAAATCACTCTTTGGCTGAAATGACGACGACATATCTGATCCCTCATTTAAAGAGGTTATGAGGATAAAGGGCAGCTACTGTACTTGTTACATGAGCTTAAGAAATATATTATTATGCATTAAAATACCCAATGTTATATTAAATAGATAACATTTGCTCCGGCTTTAATCAGCTACAATGCTACTCGCAATAAAATTCTAATAGTAGGAGCTATTTTTCAGCATTGCATACTTTTATTTAATATCAGTAATACAGTATTTTTACAAATAATTCATATCGACTCAACCAATGGGCAGAAAAATAAACTACAGTATTACTGTCTGGATTTAGACTGTGAGAAAGTTAGCACCACTTCAACCCTCATCCTGTGAGCACGCAGTATCGTACGCTAATGTTGTGCATGTCCTCAACAACCCACTCGCTGCCCTGCTGGGACTCTGCGGT
>NW_018134197.1:0-672 GCF_001952655.1 Monopterus albus
AGACATTGAGTGTGTGAAACAGCCAGTTAGGTTTTATCTTGTAAATTCTGCAGCGTCATTTAAGTGTCTTCTGAAAGCCTGTTGGAAAAATGTACACTGAGCTTGAACTAACAAATGTTACTTTTTCTAATTAAAAGATTTATCTCCCCAACTACAAACTGAATAGG
Source organism: Monopterus albus (assembly GCF_001952655.1). NCBI lineage: Eukaryota > Metazoa > Chordata > Actinopteri > Synbranchiformes > Synbranchidae > Monopterus > Monopterus albus. Next base: position 168 of record NW_018134197.1, read on the forward strand.
CTAAAGGGATGATACCAGCTGATTTGATTAAATATTTTGATTGGTCAGAATATAGCCTGTGTTTTGTGCTGTCCATAAAATAAAGATCAAACTAATCAATAAAGAAAATAATCATTAGTTGTGGCCCATCATCTTCATGGATTACATTTGTTTTGAGAAATTGTACAGATGTGTCAAATCACAATTTGATGATGTTTTACTGGTATTCATATTTTTCCATCAGTGCTTTTTATAGAAGTTTTCACAGCAGCAGTGACCTGGTGTTGTCAGGAGCAGGAACAATGGAATAATATTTCTCTCTCTGTTTCCCAGCAGCAGGATCCTCTCTTTGGATATTTTTCAGCTATAGCTGGACAGGTAACACACCTGCACAAACGCTAAACTGTTCACCTCAGTATTACTCAGCCTGATTATACAACATGCACCAAGTTTATGAACCTCAGTACCAGGCAACATTAGGGCACTGATGCTTCTCTGATTCTTAGTGCAACAGCTGATTGTTATC
>NW_018134198.1:0-672 GCF_001952655.1 Monopterus albus
ATAGATACAGTAGCCCAGACATTCTCCACAATGTTGAGAATATGAGATGCAGTGATTGCATTCAAAATGTAAACCGGTCTTTTTTTTTTTTTTTACTTTCTCTACTGCTGTATATGTGTTGTTTTTATACTTCTGTTAGGGCATCTGATCCTTTTTTAAGCACAGTCTCTTACAATGGATTGCCTAGATTTTACATTAAAAGACAAATCTGGTGCAACTTTTGCTGATTATCTGGCAGTCAGATGAATTTACACATCAGAGCTACTCATATATTAGCGCACTAAATGGTTTTCTATGGACTACACAGTAATGACTAGAAACTGTGATCATCACAAGCACTTTTATATACATGTTGCTTACAGCAAACCATGTTGCTTGACTTTTGGATTTATCTTATGCAATTGTGCAAATAGGATACGGTATGATCCCAGTTTAATGCTGTGGTTAGACAGTAATGATGACACAGCACAAACACAGTGGCTGAGCAAATAAGAGGTTGCAATAGAAGGTAAACAAAGACAAAGTTCAGTTGTTCTGATCAGTCTTATAAATGGGAGGTCTGCCCATGTCCAGCCTGTGCTTTGCTGTCTGTGGTTGAGGAGACGTGAGCTCCAGCAAGACGGTAAGTAGCTAAAAAGAATCTGGGTGTTCACACTGACATGTTTTTTTTTT
>NW_018134199.1:0-672 GCF_001952655.1 Monopterus albus
AAGTAAAGATGGCTGAGGATGATAAAAGGAGGCGGGGCAGCAGGACGACTGTGATACTCCTTAATTAGCTCATATCTCTGAAACTTCCATATTATGTCTGTATTGTCCTGCACTACCTGGAACGTAAAGCTGCAGAAGAAAGCAAAGGTACACAGAGACTAAAGTAGTGAAAACAATACGACATCAGCATCTAAGCTACTTTTAGGACTCACACTACTAAAACTACGACTGAGTAAGGGTACAATGATATTGAGGACAACTCACTTGAAGATAGCTATGAGCAGGTTGAGTAACAGTATGTTGGCAAAGAGCAAGTAAACACAAAGCATAATGATGGTGAGCCACTCAGGAAAGGCTGGTGTCTGGTCCTCATTTAGCACAGGACACTTTGGTTTCAGAGGATCTGTGCCATTTGTGCTGCAGGAGTTTATGTCAAACTGAATTTCTGCAGATAGCAAAAAGATTGTTTCACTTGACAAAACTACAGAATGTTTCAGCTTCAGATAAAGCGGTATTTTTTTCTACTCACTATCAATATCTGTGGGAAAATTCCCAAATATGATGAGGTATGGCTCATAAACTGCCCCGCGGAGAATCCAGTCCAGCCGATTGTCGTTGTGAATGAGAATGCCTTGTTTGGCCACACCGTATGCCACCACCCAGATACTCAGC
>NW_018134200.1:0-672 GCF_001952655.1 Monopterus albus
ACATTTTTATTTACAAAGCTAAAGTAGCCAAGATACGTATGAGCTGTCAGTCCCTGGTGTCCAGCCAGAGATGGGAAAGAAGGTGTTTGTGTTTTCTCCTCCAGACACTTGGAATAGTCTGCAAAGAGAAAAGAAATGAACAAATCTGCTATTACTGGCAAAAACTTAAGAGGATTACCAATTCACTAGTGTATGTTTTTTCTTCTTCTTGTTTTTAGCTAAAATCCTAAATGTCTTTGTATGTTATTGAAGACTGTCTACTGTTGAATGGTTTTATTATTAAGATTGGACCAGATTATTTATGTGCACTATGCAGAGCAGCCAAGCAGGTGGGGACATGGCAACTCCATCTGCTATCTACATAAACAAACATGGCAGGTGTGACTGTCCACTTCCATGGCACCTGTCCAGTCTCACCTGTTGATATCAGACATTGCAGTTCTTCTCCAGGCAACTCGGTGAAGAACAAAGGCCAGGAAGACAATAGCTGACATACTTCTACCAACACAATCACACTGTGGGGGTTGGTTTTTACACCTGACTTAATGAATTTTAATTGTGATTTGTTGATGTGTCAGTCACAGCGTGTGCTGGGAGCATTAACATGTTTTTCTTGATCCAGATTACATATTCAAATGTGGCTGAAAGTCTGGCCTTTTTCTTCCACTCTCT
>NW_018134201.1:0-671 GCF_001952655.1 Monopterus albus
ATGAGCGGCGCCCAGAAAGGAATTGGTTGTCATGATTCTGCCCTATCAGCGTCCGGTCCTGCTTTTATTCTGACACCACTTCCTGTCCCCAGCTCGCTCTAACTCCCGGTTACTTCATCTCATCATGCACATTGATTTCACCTGCCCCTTAATCATTCACACCTGCTCACCACAGTATATAGCAGCTCCTCACCCTGTGGGGAGCTGCCAGATTGTTCTATGCCCTGTTTAGACTCTCCAGCATTCTTTTCCAGTTACGATTATCCTGATACTGAAACCTTGCCTGCTCCATCGACCTGTGATCTAGCCTCCTCCCTCTTGCCTGACTGCTATCCTGAGATCAACATCCTGCCTGCTCTATCAACCCACGATTCTGCCTTGTCTTCCCTGCTGCCTTGCCGGAGATTTTGACCTCAGACTGAACTAAGTACTGCTATCTGCCTGATCCCTCACAAAAAGAGAAAGACATTAAAACCTGTTCTGCTGCCTCAGCTTTCTGGCTTTTTAATTGGGTTCACACCTTCACCTTCACGGGAGTTTCACACACCCGGCTGTGACAGTACAATCTAGCCAAAAATGAACCCAGCCAGAAGCAATCTACGTGAGTGGCAGGAACGCATTGAGTGGGCCCTAGGTGCTCACGAGGCAGCACTGGGAACCAGTGGCGGGCC
>NW_018134202.1:0-671 GCF_001952655.1 Monopterus albus
AGGCCACAAGTCCGAGGCGCCCGTTACCTGCGGAGACCTGGAGGCGGAGCCGAACAAAGACAAACTGGCTAAAGGTCAGAAGACAAAGTAAAAGTGAAGGAATTGAAAAAGAAATACTACTATCATTGCCTGGTCACTGCTAAAATGAATCCTCCTTCATGAATGTGATAATGGTCAGGTTTTGTTGAAACTATTTTAGAGAGTGTTGATTCAACTGTATGATTCATTTTGTGCTGCTGTTGACTGTTCTGTATTATTTAGCTTAGCCTCGTTAAAGCTACAGTCAGGGAAGTTTCAAAATCTAGCTAGCACTAGCATCAGACTGTAGAAACAATTGCCTCCGCTCCACCCGGCCCTCCCTCTCCCTGTTTGCTCAGCACCACGCAGCCCACAGTTGCCAGTGAAATTCATCCAGTTAGTGGACACTACAAACGTCAATTGGTGGGCATTAAAACAATATAACTCACTGAGCTGATTGACCTGCTTCATGTCTGCTGTACAACAGCACAGCTTTGAGGCAACAACACAACAGGTGGACATGACATTTACAGACATCCCACCTCTCCCAGAAGTCCCAGGAGTCTCCTGCGTATTGATAGCAGCTTTCTGATGCGTGCAAATCATGTAAAATATCACAGAAATAGATTTTTGTGGAGAGTGAGCATGCTGAT
>NW_018134203.1:0-671 GCF_001952655.1 Monopterus albus
CACACACACACACATACACACCCACAAGTAAGGAGCCAAAATACCAGCTATGTTCTCAGATTTTGGATAATCACACACACAAACAAATAAGCTAATATTTCCCCGCTGACATATGGCCCATGTGACTATCACACAGTTTTCTACTCTTTGACGCATTGTTTACACACAAACGTGCACAGATAGATAAACACAGCCATAGATGTCACATGTGCACCAAAACAAAACAACAGCTCCCTTCACTCGTGGCACTTCCTTAATCTTAATGTCTTTCCATCGTGGTTCACTCATCTGCTACAGGACAGTGTCACTACCAGCCACAACTTATTTATTGATTCTGAGCGACTGCCTTCACAATACTCATAGAAAAAATACTTGGTCGGAGATGGCTGTTTGGAGCCACCTGTTAGACTACTACATATCTGCAAAGGCCTTGTTGCATCACTCAAATCACCGTTACTGTTTGTTTGCTTTTGATAGTGAAAGATGGAGGAGAGAGTGAGCTGAGTGCCTTCTCAACCAAACACTGATTTTCTTGATTTTCCTCTGCAACTGGATCATATTCTATAAACTGAAACAACATATAAATAACCAAATAATCTTCCTTGCAAGTCCAGTTCCAGAGGGGTTTAGTTAATATATTAACATGGCCAGTTATACTATTGGTTAAAACA
>NW_018134204.1:0-671 GCF_001952655.1 Monopterus albus
CCAGATTTGAAGAAATTCCCTCAAGGTACCTCCCTACACTTGTCCTCTTCTTCAGCTTTGTCTCCTCCTGTCTCCCTGCGTTATGGCGTCCGTCTCACTGTCTTCTGTAAAAGCAGAGAACATGTGTTCAGCTCAGACTAATTGCTGCGTCCTCTCCAGAGACCATTACCCTGCAGCCTCCCCCGCCAGACGACCGAGCTGCATTAGAGTCACAGCCACCACTCTGGTTCTGCTGATGCTGAGGTTAACACACACCTCAGCTTCTTCTTCCATTAACAAGCTCCTTGGAGAGTTTGGATCAAAGCTACCGACGTCTGCAGGATCTTTTCTGATCTTTAGTCCTGATGCGCCTCCACCTGAACACTTTAAATACATCCTTGTATGGGAGCTGAGTCTTTAATGGGACGGTTTATCACTGTAAAATCACTGTGAATCATCCAGTTTTGTTTGCTTTGCCTAAGGTTTTAAGATATTTGAAGCTCTGGTGCCACCACAGAGGTGTGAAACACGTTAACCATGTGTGAAACAATGAATACGGACACACTAATGAACCGTAGTTAACCCAGGATTACCTGGAGTTTTAGTTTTAATCCTGGACTGATGGTACCTACATCATTTTAACTCGGGACTAAGAGTCTGTCAGTACTTGGACTTCACTACATCTCAGAGAC
>NW_018134205.1:0-671 GCF_001952655.1 Monopterus albus
TCAGGCCTGATTTAGATGAACTGACTGTTTGAGCAGACCTCAGGTGTTCTGGAAGTTTGTTCCACAGGTGAGGAGCATAGTAACTGCATGCTGCTTCACTATGTTTGGTTCTGGTTCTGGGAACAGAGAGTAGTCCTGTCCCAGATGACCTGAGGGGCCTGGATGTTTCGTAGGGTACTAATAAGTTTTGAATAGATTTGGGTCCAATACCATTTAGTGCTTTATAGACTAGCAATAAGATTTTGAAATCTATCCTTTGACTCACAGGAAGCCAGTGTAGTGATCTGAGGACTGGTGTGATATGGTCCAGTTTCCTGGTGTTTGTAAGGACCCTGGCAGCAGCGTTCTGGATCAGCTGCAGCTGCCCGATTGATTTTTTACTGAGACCTGTGAACAACCCATTACAATAATCTAACCTACTGAAGATAAATGCATGAACTAGTTTTTCTGCATCTTGCTTAGACAGAAACCCCTTTATTCTAGCAATGTTTTTCAGGTGGTAATAGGCAGATTTAGTGATGGATTTTATGTGGTTGTTAAAGTTCAAGTCGGAGTCAATAATTACACCAAGGTTTCTGGCTTGACTTGTGGCTTTCAATGACAGTCTAGTTGAGCACTGACTTTAGACATTTCATTTTTTGGGGCCCAAAACAACCACTTCTGTCTTGTCT
>NW_018134206.1:0-671 GCF_001952655.1 Monopterus albus
TCCTAGCCTCCCTCCTAAACTACCATGCAGGTCTTACCGCTCTCACCCAGTGAGCCCAGTATTTCCAGGATGACGTGTCTGCGTTCAGCATCAGGTGCCCGTTTCAGCTGAAATGTCAGCACATCTGCCACATTCAGCTCTGCTAGGGCTCCCCTTGCCGAGTCTGCAAAGACAGGGGTCAGTAACTATGGACAATATTGGAGGTAAGTAATTATAGTGACTATACACCTGCCATCTAATCCCAATTTAACACAGCAGACTTCTGAAGTTATAATAGTGCTGGCCTCCCTTCTTCCTTTGAGACAAGCTTTATTGCTTTATCCCAGAGAAGCACTTAAAAATCTGATCTGTATTTGTTTCTTCCTTCTTCCTGCTACTTTCCCTTGGCACTGTACACAAACACTTAAAAAATACATAAAGTGATGGGGTTGCCACAGTAATGGGTGGCACAAGGTGTGCCAACATTATTCCACAGTATCTTACTAATTGTTTATATTCTTGGCTCATTCTTTTCCTGAAATAGGGCACAGAGGTAAGACAAGTCTAAACAATAGATGAAGGTACACATGGGTGAGCTCAACGATTCTTCAAATTCTGGTGAACACTGGCGTTAGCACATTTTATGTGCAGCCAGGTGCAACGTAGAAGAGAGACTGAATACATTATTAGTG
>NW_018134207.1:0-671 GCF_001952655.1 Monopterus albus
GATAACCTTCTGTCTTTGGTCATGTCTTTAGCTTTTTTTTTACGCAAATAAGTCTGGACAGAGCTGGAATTGAACTTGTCAAGCTGTCACCAAGCTGGCAATACAGCCACGAAACTGTGCTATTAACTTTTTGCCATTTAAATTCATATTGTGGACATGTTTATACATATTCATGGTGCATCATAAATCCTGAACTCACCTTGGCTGAGGTTCAGCATGAGACAAAGGATTTACTCAGCTCTTTCTGTTTTATAATGCAGGTGTGAGAGAGACCGTGCCCTGCTCCTTAACAATTTTAGAGCCAAGTGCTTATGCAATCATAATAGGCTTTGCTTCACATTGTGACCAGGTTTAGTTGGTGTACAGATAAACTGACTCCTCAGATCCTTGTATCTAACTGCTCTTATCTATTCAGAAGTGCCAAATTAATTATTTTTGCAAAGAATTAAAGAGAACGAGCGAGAAACCTCTTTGTTAAGTAGTGAAGGACTAGAAGTGTCAGGGCTCAGAGGAGCGCGGCTTTGCCACAAAACGAGGCTCACCTTTAACTCCAGCAGCCTGTGGAGCGAGGATGAACAGCAGCACAAGTTCAAATTCCCAAAGCATTGTGGCAGAAGAGTTCCCAAGATATGAGTGACACAGTAAATCCAACAGGATGAAGGGAGGTGGGA
>NW_018134208.1:0-671 GCF_001952655.1 Monopterus albus
AATATGTTTCAGTTCATTTTAATGGTTGTGTTTTTCTAACTTGTGTTCCATGTTTGAAATAAATCTAATCTATGACATCACCAGTGTGTGGAGTATCGTTGTACTTTCACCTGTTGTCATTGTGCTTTACTTGTTCCGACTATAATGGAGACATCACACAGAGCTTATCATCCAGTCATGGACAACTACTACTAAGTGACAGTGATCTGGACGCCTCTTGTCCACAGCTACTGTGTCTCAGATGACTGAACTCAGCTTCTCTAATCAACACAGGTGGAGGATGAAGAACCGAAATATCCAGATAAGTTACTAAGGAGACAGCACTCAGAGCCCAGAGCTCCATCAACACAACTCAGTTTACCCATAATGCCATTACAGCTCAAAGCAACATTCCCCTGATCGTCTCAGCCTCATAATACGACCATGAAAACTTCCAAAATGGGTTAAATGCATTATTGTCCTCAAAATTCTACGAACAATACTACATAATGACAACGTGAAAAAAGTTTGAAAACGGAAACAATCACATGTACATAAGTATTCATAGCCTCTGGGTTTAGTTGCATCAATGAGGAAGAGGAGATGAGCTGCACCAAAGAAGAAGAAGGTGTGTGTCTGCCACAACCAGCTTCTCCAGAAACATGGCGCGTCCCACCCTTGAATGCCGGTTT
>NW_018134209.1:0-670 GCF_001952655.1 Monopterus albus
TAATGCACAAACTTGTGAATCCAGATCTGTTTTGCTACTGCTTAGTGTTGAGTCAACTTAGAAAACTTTGGCCACCACTAATAAAATGGTGCATGTGAGAAAAGCACATGCACCAAATGATTAAACGAATTAATGATAAACATTTAAAAGAGACTTAACTATGTCCTCTGTCTAGAAAATCATGAAGTAAACAGTAGTATTATTGCGATCTACTGGGAATGTGTGCTTGTACATAGTGTATGTGACAGGCCAGGGCAGGTTGTTGCTGACATCTCTTTGCATTGTGGCAAAAGTTCAGCCAGGTTTGGCGTTATTCCTGGACAAAGCAGCTTTTCTCTGACTCACTGAAATTATTCATTTGTTTTTACAGGGCTTGGTAGGACCACAAGGACTCAAAGGGAACCGGGTAAGATACTACTCCTGTGTTATTTGTTTTAATGATAGTGCAAGCAGGGACATGACTTTGGCTAATGGACACACATTGGATTTTCTTTGTGGAATATACACAAAGCAGGTCACTTCTGTGCATTTACTCATTATATTCAATAACTAAACTAAACATTTTGTGAATCTCTGTGAGTTATATTTCAGGACAGGCTGGCATTTACATGCACAGGATTATTTAACCCCTACTATTACTGATGCAACTGCCTTGTGGGGCCATAATTGG
>NW_018134210.1:0-670 GCF_001952655.1 Monopterus albus
CTTGAATGATGGTGCTGTATTCAGCTCTGACTGTGCATCCAAGCAGTTTATATCCCAACTGTTTATTTACAACCTGTATTATTGTCTCGTCGACCTCTCATGTTTGTGGCCTACATGTACCCCTTTTGTGATTTCATAACATTCCCAAGTCTCATTAATGACTTTGGTGAATACAGTTATTCCAATTCATTTTTTAGTTTTTTGTTTTGTTTTGTTTTTGAGCTGTAGGATTGGTGCTGCAAAAGAAGAAACTGAGAACTGAGGGCAGACGGGGATACTGTATCACTCTCTAGTAAACACCGGTTAGTGAAGCAGACACCCTGTTGCAGGGATTTGGTTTATGCTACTGCTGTTTTCCACTGCTGTGTTGGCTACAGGCCAGCGAGGTGGACAATCTGTCACTGCACCAAGTTTTTTCTCTGTGTCTGCGCCCAGAGCTCAAACAGCAATATTTCCTTTACAAAATGGCAAAGGACGACCACACTATACACTCTAGTCATTTGCTGACTGTGATGTTTGATAAACTATCTGCTGATTTTACCACAGTGGTATTTTTTTGAAAACCCAGGATCTAGTTTCAACCAGCCTGGATCTATAGTTATAACAGTGTAGAGCCCCGACAGATATGTAAAGAAGTAAAATCATCTTTCACTCATTCAGATAAAAAAAA
>NW_018134211.1:0-670 GCF_001952655.1 Monopterus albus
ACTCACAGAGAACAAGCATCTTTCATTGCTCAATTAGGGGTGACAGTAAACGCACCCAACATAGGTAAAATGCCTAATCGTTAGGAGAAAGATGAGGCTACCCAACACACTGATGGACTATATTCTATGCAGCAAGACAGAGAACCAGAGAAACCAACCAGAGCTGAGTAAATACATTTTAAGGAACTAATAGACAATTACAAAAACATGAAGGAGACCGTCATTGTTTATTTATTACAACACAACAAGCCAAATAAAATTCAAAGTGGACAGGATGAGAAGGTTTGTGCCTGTCAGGCTCTTTACTTCCCTCCTCTCCTAGCATGGAGGAAAGTGCTAAACTCATCAATTTAGAGTACAAAGGAGGGGTGGAGGAATAAAAAGAGGGGTGGTTAAATTAAGGTTATAACACTAACAGAGGACAGAAACACTGGAAACATTGAGCAGCCATTCCTCTTTCTACAGCGATACCAACAGCCCCTTTTCCTACTTCTTCCTTGGAAGTTACAAACTCAGGTATTTCTGGAACTTAGGGCAGAGACACACCAAGCTCTCTCTCTCTCTCAACAACAACGCTGATTCAACATGTTCAATTAGCTGAAAAACTGTTGACAGGGGCCAACTAGTGAAGACGAGCCCTGAGAGATGCTCACCGATGGCCTGACGGTGG
>NW_018134212.1:0-670 GCF_001952655.1 Monopterus albus
CCCTGTGATGGTTTATCTTCCTTGGGTTTATAAAGCACATCTGCCTCCTCCCCTGGAGGCTTAGTGACTACCATGGATGTGAGTGGAGTCACAAAGCTATACTTCAGCGACAGCCTCAAGGCCTCTTTTGTTACGTCTTCCTTCTTGGCTCCGGATAACTGCAGCCTGTGTCACAAAGTTTGTACATGTTTTAAACATGACAATTGAGTGGACAGTAAAGTAGGATTAAGCTATTTATATTTTTAAACAAATGTTGCTGTCTAGCTGTCTGGTATCCCTAAGTTTGTGCCTCTAGTGTTATTAGCAAACATGTGGGTCACAGAGGCAATCACTGGTTTCTCTAAAAGATGAATCATCAGCAATCGATGAAAAAGTAGGCTGTTTAAAAGCGCTGCTGTTCCAATAGCATTATTGGAATCCGCAAAGATCATATTGATTCTGACCCAGTCACAGCAGACTGAATAGTTTTTCATCCAGATGGTTAGCAACATCTTTGAGGAGTATTTTCAATCATCGCAGGTTAATTGTCTTTCAGGAAAATTGACCTAAATGTATGCAAAAACATGAGAGGCACAAACTGGGGTTACAACTAATCTGTGCACCCACATACATATCACATTAGGTTAACTTTGTCAGCTCTGACTGATCTGGACAGTTTTGTCTTGTAGAA
>NW_018134213.1:0-670 GCF_001952655.1 Monopterus albus
AAACAATCAATCAACATAAAGAACTGATATAAAGTCAGCCTTTTATTTCAAGCTATCTATAGTGCACAGATTTCAACCTGTGTGAATTACAGACTGGCTTTATGTCGACAGCTGCCACAGAATATTCAGTCCATATGTTCCTAAAGCTTCTCTCTCAGTTCTAGTGTGTTTTTACCACGAGCTGTTTGGCATAATTGCAGTTTGCACACAGAAAGGGACAGTTAGACAGGTGATATTTCAAGCAGAATGTCCTTGTTCCTGCTTCTGAACTATGAGCATGTGAAGCGTTTCTTTGTCTCATGGCAAAACAAATCTGAACACACCCCAGTAACCAAAGCAAACTACCAGTAAAATCCAAAATAATTCGAATGTTTCCAGAAGAGCAGGTAAAACTCACTATCTGAAGCGCTGTGCTTTCTAACCAGAGATGTTTCAGATGATGCAGCGGAGGAGAAACTACAGCTGCATCTCCACCCCCTTCTCTTTACTCTATAATCAGGCGAGACGTGTCTATGCCGCTGCGGCTATCAGCTGGGTGACACACTCCCTCCCTGTGCTCTCTCCTGGCTGCTCACAGCTTTCACAGTAACCGCACATCACTGATGGCTGGAGTCGACACTGGGGACACCCTGGCCCTTCCTGTCACTCTGCTGCAAGTTTTTCCTACTTT
>NW_018134214.1:0-670 GCF_001952655.1 Monopterus albus
TTTGCTTGTGTATATATTTATTTTCCCAGGGAGACAGTAGAGCAGACCGGTGGCTTCGTCAGCCCCCCATCCCCCACCTCCTTAATGAATGGTCTCCATTCTATTTTCCTTCATTTTCCCCAGGACACTGCCATTAACTCTGACAGATGATATGTCCGCTCACTGAAACAGTGATCCTGAGCGTACTGTCACTGGAAATTGGATTTGCACACCCACCGCTTTGCTCCTTGTTTTTTTTTCTCCAGCTCTTCTTTCCTCTGTGTCCTAGTTTTTCCCGCTGCTGTCTCTCAGTCTGCACTGAGGGACGTGCTGTTAATATTCCTTTTAGAACTGTGCTGAACAGCTGAGCTGCCAAGTTAACCCTGCGCTGCCGTGAGTCAGACAGCTGGCCAGATAGCCGCTGTCACTTACACAGATGTCTGACCGACCAGTCTGTCTTTAACACCGGTGCTGCTCTGTGACAAGTGTGCCTGTGCTCAGTTATGACATTACAGTGCTCTTTGGTTCATTGTTCAGAACAACAAAAGTTTCCATTTCATATTTAATCATCAGCTGACATTAGTTGAATGCTAATATTTTTAGGTAATTTGGAAAGCAGATTTACAAAAAGAATGCTCAGGTGCCAGATAGAGAACAGCCTAGTAAACAAAATGAGTTGTCACACTGAATG
>NW_018134215.1:0-334 GCF_001952655.1 Monopterus albus
ATTGCTGGTAGATGTCCTGAGGTTCTGGGGAACACATTTGGTCTTTCAACTGGTGGTAAATGTCCAGGGCTTCTGAGGGGCTGAGGTAGGTGTCAGGGAAGTGTGACCGGGGCCGATTTATACTATGGAAGGGGAATGACGATGAGGGAACGCTAGCACCTGAGCCAGCTGAGTCCAATGTGGGCCGGAACATTCTGTTATGGTTAGTCCCCCTCACCAGGAGGGTGAGGGAGAACTAAGGGTAGGACCCAAGATAGCCGACCCAGGTGCTAGTACGGAAAAAGGTTTAATAGGGAAAAATAAGACAACGACAACGTAACAACAAAACAGGGTC
>NW_018134215.1:506-670 GCF_001952655.1 Monopterus albus
CTTATGTAGTGCGAAAGAGTAAAGCCAAAACGTACAGAGTCTGTCAACGTAGCAGTCTATCCAAAACATGAGTACGCGTTACTTGGTTATGTTTGTTCTCGTTCGTTAGATTATGTTCGATAATGTTCCGGCAACTGCAGAGCGTCTGCCAGAGGTTTATATAA
>NW_018134216.1:0-670 GCF_001952655.1 Monopterus albus
CGGTCTCTGTGACCAGACAACCTGACAACCTGAGGAAGCACAGTGTTTGGTGTAGTAGCAAAAAGATTTAAGGTCAGTTTGTAAAGAGTATTCTCACTATCAGTGAGTGCTGCACACATCAGCACAGATCTCTGAATGACTGAAGAGATGACTGGATTAGAAACAGAATCGGGTACAGTGAACCTGGTGCTGCTGAAGTGGCTCAAGCAATCAAAAGGGAATAGCTAGAGAAATTTATATTTTACATCTGATAAGAGTTTGGTGTTTGCAGTACAGTGGTCTTTCACCATTTAAGCAGAAGAGAACCCAACTATCTTGGGGCAAGAAAATCAGGTCAATGATGATATTTAATTGTCTGAGAACAGGGCTTGGTCTACAGCCATGCTAGCATCTTTGTGTGACTGTACCTAAGCAGTGATTCTTGGAAGCAAGTGGCCATGGTGACACACTGATTGTTTAGCAGGTGCAGTGTTTGACATGTTGACCTTCTCAGTTAGGTATGTTAGCATACTAACAAAACATTGGCTATTTAGCACTACATTGAAAAGTACAGCAAAGGCTGCTGGGAATGCATTCATTTGGCAGGTACTTAGTCATTAAGTAAAGTATTGAGCACATTCAATTTTTTTATTTAATTGTAGTGCAAGATGAAGAGTCATGGCAATACAAC
>NW_018134217.1:0-670 GCF_001952655.1 Monopterus albus
TTTTTGTTGCCCACGTTGTGCATCATAAATGCGCCTGTTATATGCACAAGTGTAATGCATGAAAAAGTGGATACACACATTATGTACAGATGCATGTATCCATGCATTCATCCATTATCTATGCCACTTGTCCTGAAGAGGGTCGTGGAAGGGGAGGGGACACAAACACCCTGCATAAGTTGCCAGTCTATTACATTGTACAGATGGGGAAAGTAAACCTGAGAGCTACACAGCAAAGCTGGTACATTGCATGCAAACAAACACAACTAAGACTCTACAATCATTCTCTGTGGGGTTGTAGCATCAAAGATGTCCTTGAGCTACATGCTAACATTTGCAATGAGAATGCTGACATGTTGATGTTTACCACCAAAGACATATGTTTCAGGACTGGATGAATGTGCTGGACCAACCAACCCACACTGGCATTCCTAAAGCCATGTTGCTACTCTGGCCAAAACATCTGAAAAGCCCACAAATTCTGGGACTATTCAAATCGTGGCAATCAGTGTTGCACCACCTGATCACTCAGTCGAGCAGCTTACTGCTCAGATGTTCTTTATTCTCAGTCTAATTTTGCTCCTATCATGTGCTGTATCATTTCTGACAACAGCAGCGGATGACTTGGCATCCTCACTGGGGCTTTGCTCCTCTTCAGTCTTCACAATGA
>NW_018134218.1:0-669 GCF_001952655.1 Monopterus albus
GCAGCACAGGAATCAGACGGGAAGTTAAGACCAGAGATTATTCCACTGAAGCACATGATAGCGAGCAGAGAGAAGTGTTGACATGATGTTTCCGGTGTCCTGTGCGTTCAACAAACTGTGTATGTGTATATTTGGATTTTTTACATTGAGTGTGAATACAAATATGTCAAATCTAATCCCATAGATAAAACATAATAGTAGAAAGAATTCTACAAATGTTTTATAAGTAGGTACGTTTTCAATGAGTAGCCTAAAATGCACTGTCTGAGGAAATCATTTTCTGTTGTACTTTCAGCACCTGTTGCCTTCACTTCCCGTGGGAACAGAGAGCACTCAACACATACATTTCACTTGTTGCCGACATAACACTGGCAGCACTGACCCCATTTTAGACCAGCACAGTTCAGAGCTTAGTATGAAGCATTGGAGGCAGTACTCTACCAGAGAGAAACGGATGATTTTTGTTTTGAATCTTATATGAAATACCAGAGCGCCCGTTTCCCAGACTGTTTAAGATTGAAGCCATGTTTTAAAATCCAAATATCTGCTCAATCTAGATCTGCATAAGTAAGTACATTTATTTGCTACTGAACTGACAAACCAAACAGCCTACCTCAATTATCAGTGAAGAAAAACCTCACTGACTTATTATCAGGTACTGTACACTGT
>NW_018134219.1:0-669 GCF_001952655.1 Monopterus albus
CCAAAACCTGAAACATTATGAGCTTCAGAAACAGATGTTAAGGCGGAAGTGTGTTAGAGCAGAGAAACATGACAGTGTGGGGAGGATTCAGTGCTACAGTAACGGTTCTTGTGTGCTCTGTGGACAGAGTTCTTCACCAACAGATGCAAAGGTATGATGATTTGAAATGTTCCAACTGCTTGTATGTTTGTAGACATTCTCTAACCAGAATATTTAGTAAGCAGGTGGTAGGAGGAATAGAGCTGGGACCAGGTTAAGTTCCATTGAAATGTTATTTAAATCTAATCAAACCAGTTTGGCCAGAATGGTGTGCAAGGAGTCATGTGCTGGGTGTGTGTAGACAGAGCGAGAGAAATGAGACAGTGTGTGCCGAAAACAGGAGGGACAGTTATATGATAAGGTGCTACTTTGAATTTCTCCTTCAGATGAGTTCTTTTGTTTCTGTGAAGTTTTAAGAGCCCAGAGCATGGATTTATAGCACAGGAGGACACTTATATTCCTGAGAAAAAGATGAGCTGCGTTTTTATTTACTTACTACAGGTAAATATTTATGTCTGTTCTTAGGAGAGGAGAGCAGAAACATAACACCTGCCCACTAGTGAATACAATTCTTTGTTTACCAGTCTTTTCAAAAAGGTTTGTATAGCAACTAAACTGCTTATGCCAACT
>NW_018134220.1:0-669 GCF_001952655.1 Monopterus albus
TTCATATCCCACTGGTGGGTAAAATTATTATACGTATAAGTAATTATATTTTTCAAAATAATTTTGTGAATGATTTAGATATTACATTTTTATTTTGGGATGTCATTTTTTTTATTTTAGATCAGCCACTATGCCACCTGTGCTTGTCTCAGTGACAAAACCAAATACCCATCCTTCCTCAGAGTACCCAGTGACGACTATCAGAGCAGAGCCCTGGCCCAGTTGGTCAAGCACTTTAGTTGGACTTGGGTTGGAGCTATTAGAAGCAATGATGATTATGGCAATAATGGCATGGCTGGATT
Source organism: Monopterus albus (assembly GCF_001952655.1). Classification (NCBI taxonomy): domain Eukaryota; kingdom Metazoa; phylum Chordata; class Actinopteri; order Synbranchiformes; family Synbranchidae; genus Monopterus; species Monopterus albus. The sequence goes on from NW_018134220.1 coordinate 303, forward strand.
CACAGAAAAGGGGCCGAATCTGTCTGGAGTATTCTGTATCTTTCTTTAGAACTGATTCATTAGAAAAACTAAACAAGATAATTGACATTATCAAGGCTTCCACCTCCAAGGTGATTGTAGCTTTTCTCGCAGCCATGGATATTGATGTGCTAATACAGGCGTTGTCTCAGCACAACTTGACTGGGTACCAGTGGGTTGGAAGTGAGGGGTGGATCTTTGACTCCCAAACTGCTGAAATGAATACACATCACATTCTGGATGGTGCCATAGGCCTGTCCATCCCCAAAGCACATGTCACTGGCATGAGAGAGTTTATATTAGACGTGAAGACACTCAATTAATCTAGTAACAAAATGTTTACAGAGTT
>NW_018134221.1:0-669 GCF_001952655.1 Monopterus albus
GGTGAAGCTCAGGAACAAAATGCTCTTAAAAGTCTAAATAAATGCATGTTGAGACTGTAAAACTGATCGAACTGTGCAGTTCATCCTGTCCTCGTTTCTCAGAGAGGATTGTCATGTGTAAACAAGACTACTGAGGGCCAAATTAATAGTAATTATTACAACATTGTCTTATATTATTTATATTTTCTTAGTATTCATGTTCATTCCATTCAGCCAAAGAGTGAGTGATCTTCCAATAAAAACGTTAACAGCCTGGATCATTATAAGATATTGCAAGATCTCAGCACTAAGCAGCAGCAGAGGAGGTGCAGACCTCACACCAGCCACTGTACCGGCATACAATTCAACAACCAGCAGCCAAGTGTGTGCCATATAAATCATGTTCCCGGCACAGTGGGAGCAGGTTTGACCTGACTCATCTCTGATGTACTCTTTATGCTTATGTACATATTCACTGTGCTCGTACTCGCCTCTGATTGTTGACTCCAAACACAAGCCTCTTGCGAGCAGCCGCTGACTGATGGCTCTATTTTGGGAATCTTTTGGCAAGTGGTCTGTGTTGGACCAAAAAGTGACAATTATCACCAGTAAGGCCTTTCAGAGCCTAATGAAGGGCCACAGTTACAAGTGTCTGGATGAGAGGTAGCAAACACACACACACACACACAC
>NW_018134222.1:0-669 GCF_001952655.1 Monopterus albus
ATAGAATATTTTTCATTTTAGCCTCTGTTGTGTTCAGATCTTTATGAGGAATGAACCTCAGGGGGACAAAGAAGAACAGAAAGCACACAGCGAGACACTAGCGTTAATCCTCGCCTTCATACCAGTCAGCAAGCTGAGGTTCAATTAACACCGCAGTAAAGAAGAAAGACAAAAAACAGTCACTAACAAGTGCTGATGTGAGTTAAAGACTAAAGGAGCAGACATGTATCACAATGCTGGGGCTCTGGCAGTGTTTAAAACAGTCTAGAATCTGTCAGATCAAGCTAATCAGATGTTTCCTTCATTAAAACTGGGGGCTCTCAGTTTGGTGTCGATTTAACCTAAAAGCCGGATTCTCAGGTCCTGGCGATCAAAAGGGATGCAATAAAATGTGGACGGGGAGTGACCTGCTTGAACTAAGAGGGCTGAAAGGTGAAACACTCAACTGCTGCATGAATGGAGCCTGATGGCTGGTTGAGGGGTGGAGACTGTGCATTCAAAGGGAAGGACAGGTTTTTCATGTCGCTACCCCTTTCTCCCCTCTTCTTGATGCACTAAGCAACGGCTCAAGGTGACACCTCAGCACCATGACTCCTGCCATGTCGCCGTCCACCTACTGCAGATATCAAGACCCAGACTGAACTGCCACAGCATGCTTGTCCAAGGATT
>NW_018134223.1:0-669 GCF_001952655.1 Monopterus albus
GACTGCCACGTACTCATCGTAGTCGATCCCTCCTTGGGAATGGTATTCATGCCACAGAGTCATGAAGGTTTCATCATCTAAATTGAACTCTACATGACAGAGACAATAATGGATGGAAAACTGACCAAATTACCACTCAGTCAGTTATCAGCTTCTGCATTTTGTGTTCAATGACAGAATTATAAGAAATGATAAAGGATAAGTGATGATATTTGTATTGTACTATTAAAGATACAATGTTATACCACGGGCAGACAGAGCCTTTTTCATTTGGGTTTGAGTGACAGAAGGTGGAGTCCTGCTCTCGTAGCTCTCCAAATACTCCCTCCTGACAATAGCCACATAATGCTCCAGTTTGAAGAACTCCACTACACCAAGGTCTCCAGTCTTGTCAGCCTGAAAGTGCTGGTTAAAGAGCTCAAATGAATTGAAAACATAGCTGTACTCATTAATACATAATGGGTCCTATTACTACAATACCCATGAACCTTGGCTGCTGTTGCAGGAGGAGAAACAAAGAGGAAAGTGCTGCTAAAAATGTACTGAATCAATCCATCAAATAAAAAGAGACCATGAAATCAGCAGCAGCAGTATCTGGGCAGATCACCATGATGTGCGGAGTCCCCCAGGGTTCAATTCTTTGACCACTGCTATTCAACCTGTACATGC
>NW_018134224.1:0-669 GCF_001952655.1 Monopterus albus
TGCCATATGCTGTATTGCTGTTACCAGTTAATTAGCAGAACATATTTTGATGAATAAAGTAATGCATAGTTGTTCTATAAGCTATTGTATGAAGTACAATTATAGAAGAAGTATTGAGATTCTTTTAAGTAAATGTAGCTACAGCCTAAATGTAAAAGTACTATATCGTGAAAAAAAGTCCCACAGTCAAAAATATTCAGTATGTCTAAACAAGTAATGTAATAAACTTACCCGGATAAAGAGCACCTTCTCCCCTACACGGTATCTACCCTGTGACTGTCTCTCCACACAGAACTTATTCTGACACCTGCATGGTGGATCATTAGCAATATGTCTCACCTGTAGCACACACAAAGATAGAGATGTGACAGGTTCTGATATCAAGTGCAGACAAACAACAGAGGTGAACTATGCTGACTTACAGCATCATCCAGGAGCTTCCCTGTACTTTTCTTGCTGGAAGTGACTTTGGTAGGAGTTGGGGATGGGGAAGAGGGAGATGGAGGGAGATACTGAGCTGGGGATACAGGTGAAGAAGGAGGTAGAGGTGCTTTCTCTTCTTGTTCAATCTCTTTCTCGAGCTTTATAAGGCCAGGAGGCTCCACATTGTACCTAGAGCAAGGAATCAAGGAGTAATGTCATTCTGTAAGTGCAGAATTAAGAAAAGAT
>NW_018134225.1:0-669 GCF_001952655.1 Monopterus albus
CTATACAGGGGTTCTTCTGCACCAGATGGCGGACGATATGGAAGGATATGTGTGTTGTGTCAGAGTGAGACTGAGGATTTGATGCATATGTTTTTAGACTGCAATACTGTGGCGGGGGGTTTCCCACACCCCGGCAGTTGTTGAGAGACAAATGTTATGTGTATATCCAGACTGAGATAGAGTGGAGGTGGGTGTTACTGTTTGGCCTGACCTCACAACGCACTGCAGTCAATTGCCTTCTGGTGAATGTTATTTTGAGCTTTGCAAGGCATTCCATCCTATTGCGGTGTAATCACAAGCTGTACGAGAACACCAAAGTCAGTGCGGACAAATTATTGAAGGTTCTACTCCGCCAACATCTGCAAGCACTCTATGTCAGGGATAGAACCGGGTTCGAGAAAGACTGTCTGCATCACAACAGTTTATTTGATTTGTTTTGGGTTTGATCCCGACATGTATGGCATAACAGAAGTGCAAAGCAACACTGTGTTTTTGTTTCATGTACTGCTCATTGTGATTTTGTTTTTCTAAAGGGACCGGAGCGGGGATGGTAGTCTTGTCGAAGATGTACAAGCCTTCATGTGATCTGTCCACGTGTGTTCTGCCTGTGTTGACCGTGACTGTTGTGTATTGAGTTTGTTCTGTGATGCTTTTTGTATTTTTATAATA
>NW_018134226.1:0-669 GCF_001952655.1 Monopterus albus
TTTAAGGTTTTGTTTAAATTTATTGATTTCATTTTGCTGCTTTTTCATTTTTTGTCAGTACGTCTGACAATGCTCTTGATCAAATATCTGAACATCTCTCAGATAAGTGGGTAATTCGCACTGTTGTCGCAGTCCTTGGAAAAGCCATGTCAGAGGCCTCTTTCACAATTATGTACCTCTTCACAACTGAACTCTATCCCACAGTCGTACGGTCAGTTAAGAGCATGTGCTTTGAACGCAAACAATTAACTTCTGTTCTGTTGGTGCAAGATGTACTACAAGTTTATATTAACCTCAGGACTTTGATTTCTCAGACAGAACGGTGTAGGCTACACAGCGTTTCTGGCTCGGCTGGGCGTATCCATATCCCCACTTATCATGCTATTGGAGGACGTATGGCATCTCCTACCTGCAGTCACTTACTGTGCAGTAGCAATTGGATCTGGTTTAGTGGCCTCACTCTTGCCTGAAACTTTAAACACCCAACTGCCAGAGTTCATTGAAGACATTGAGAAACCAAGGTAAAGAGGAAACACTGTTAAATGAAGAATGTTATGCAATTCACTATAAAAGATACAGTAAACAATTAACCACCTGCTGAGAATCAGTGCTTAAAAGAATACACTTGAGTATGTTATGCAACAATAATTTCATATTTCTAAATAATTT
>NW_018134227.1:0-669 GCF_001952655.1 Monopterus albus
AGTTATCTGGTAAACATGTGAGGTCAATGATTACATGAACCGCTGACAAAAAACATGGTGTCCTACTGTTCTCGTTCAAGTACATGCCACAGAATTGCAATGTTCATGCCTTGTGGGTCCCACTGGACCTCTGTTGCATGTTATATCAATACAAACGAACTGATGCAGATATAACTTGTGTTTCACTGGCAGGTTCACACACAGCTAACAGGAGAGTGATGGAGCTGTCAATCAGTTACAATCTGTACATGCTCACACAATCCTGCCTTTTCTTTTTAAAGACAATATTTTAGCCATTTGTAGCTTTTATTCAATATTTGAAAGTGAAGAGGTAGCTAGAAAACATGCAAGAAAGATAATACACATCCTTGAGGCACTCCAGTTTTAAAGGTGAGAGTGGAGGAAGTGTGGTTATACAGCCTGATGAACTTTGTTCTATTGATTATTAAGTTCATGTCCAGTATTTGAGGGGAATGCTGATACGTTACCAAGCTGGTTTAGCTTGGAGGGTGTGACACTGTTGATGTCAGGGAGGCGAGTAACTGATGGACCCAATGTGTAGACACACCGGGAGTGGAACACAGAAGGAGTTTATTTAATATACAAAGGAAGTCAGGTTATTGGGAGGAAAGAGGGAACAGAGGAAGAGCAGGTTCTGGACAGGACAGG
>NW_018134228.1:0-669 GCF_001952655.1 Monopterus albus
GTATTCAGTATGAGACATCAACCTCACATCTTTGTCATGCAACCTTCTGCATCATGTACATTTAGACTCTCCTTCTCCACACAGCCTTCATCTCAGTATCCGGTGAGTGTCCTCTCCACCTGGACGAGGTGCGTCACTTCCTCACCCTGTGTCCCGAGCTGTCTCTTGGCTGGTTCGAGGAGGGACGTCTGGTGGCTTTTATCATCGGCTCACTGTGGGACCAAGAGAGGCTTACCACCGTAAGGCAGAGCAGAGGACACCTGGACAGTCATATACCTCAGGCTGACTGGCAAGACAAGAAAAGTTTCTAACCAGACTAACAGAAAAGATTTATGTGCATATCTATGGTAGGGTAGTGCAATACCCAAGTACAATTTTGAGCTGTTTGAGTGTTTGTTTGATACTACTTCTTTTGCTCCCCTGCATTTATTTTATTATACTTACTGGTAGTGAAACGTTTTATAAACAAAACGTTATAAATCTGTAAATAACCTAAAATGTGTAAAAGGACTCCTGTCCAACAGAAGTTCACACTAGCGTCATGAGTTTCAGTATTAGTTTTTTAAATGTTAATGAATTCAGTAATCACTAATGATAATCAAAAATGTCATGTTACTAACAGTAAAGTACATGAAGATGAAGATCTGGACTCATCATGGACTTTTTTTT
>NW_018134229.1:0-668 GCF_001952655.1 Monopterus albus
CAAAGTGTTCAGACAGGTTTGCATAGTTTAGAGAAAAGCCTCCAGAGTTTGATAGTTTGCAGAGATGAGTTAAGGATAGTGTGCAATTTGGTGTTTGGTAACACCTTATACTGAAAGGAGAGGGCTGAAACCCTAATCAGGAAAAATCTACACACTTTCATTTATCACTGTAAAATAACTGAATGTTTCATTTACAAAACAGACTGAAAAGAAAGAAACACTTAAAAGTTGAACCCCATCTCTGGAATGATTTAATGTTCAGTGGGTCAAACAAGGACACTGGTATGGCTTCTCCGCTGCACAAAGACTGCACTGTCCGATGCTGGGCCACAGGAGAGCGCACTGCACTGTAGTTCTCCATGACAATTTCAAAACTACCGAGACTCTGTCAGATTGCAGACATGTAAACTGCAACCACAGAAAACCGCTGCAAAAGGTTGTAAGACTGACACCTGAGATAAGGGGTCACAAGGAAGAAGTAATTTACTGTTAGAGGTAACAAGGACAGTTTGGAGAACACTGTCTTATGTGACGGTAAACTGAAAATGCTTAGGTTCTGGAGTGGTGGTCAGACAAAACAGGCAATATGATGGCAGGAAATGGTAAAATATGAAATAATAAAAGGTAGTTTAACTTTTGTTTTCATCCAAATCCTTATGCTAAATATA
>NW_018134230.1:0-668 GCF_001952655.1 Monopterus albus
GTATGCGCTGTGAAAAACCAAATGTAAATATAGCTTTACTTCACAGGGCACCTTTTAATTTTAGTAGACTTATGCTCTACATAAGATGACAACATGCTGCTGTTGATTAGCTGCGTTACATTTGGCTGTGCCTGCATGCCACTTGTTACGTAGCAGCAAGGGCGAGGAGCCCTCTTACAGTTTTTCTCAGCCGCTTTTACATTTCTTGATTCATCCTTGATGTTTGCACAAGAGTAAGAGCATTTCTTGAAACTGTTCATGCAAACTGCACCACACAATGGGCTACCTGCAAAAGAGCATCACTTGACCAAAAGACTTATTTTATCTCTCAAAAGTAAATATGTCAGAACATCTCAGTGCTAGCAGAATGACAAGTTCATTGGGAACATGCTTTCTGTATGTCCTTGGCCTTTTCTCCCTCTCCCTCTGTTTTGCCTCCCTACCTTTCCACCACACAAGCCTATTCTTCTTCTTCTCTGGCAGCTGGCACTGTTAATTTCCTTGTTCTTTCATTAACGCTGTACTGTGCTCTGTCTTTATATGCTTGCCAGTTGAAGATTCATGAGATGCGCCTCAGCTATTTCACAGTAGAGAACTTGTTAATCATTGGTTGATCTAACACTTCACAAATTCTCTTTCAGTAGTGAAAGTCAAGATTCACCTGAGAG
>NW_018134231.1:0-668 GCF_001952655.1 Monopterus albus
AAACACCACTTGTAAGTTTCATCAAACTATCCTCCCAAGATAAGTCAGAAATTATAAATTAATTAGTAAACAAAACTAAGATCCTCACTTTAAAGGTATAGAGTACATCGATGTTCATGGCTGTGTCCTGTTCCTCTCGGGGAACAGTTTTCCTAGGAATGGAGCCATTGGGCAGACCCATAAGGATCTAAACAAAGAGGAGAGGGTTGGAAATAAAAATAGAGACACCTAAAAACACATACGGTGTCTGTCATATCAGGTTGTCACCTGCTATTATTTATTGTGAGAAAGACTGTACCTCAGGTATCACCACCAGGCCAAACTGTAACGCAAACAGAACCATATTCAGACCATACATCCACCTCAAAAAAATAAAGTAGGATGCCACAGATGACCCAAAGTGACCTATAATTAAGAAAACAGAGAACTTGACTTAGAGATGTAGTGACAGATTATTAGAAACTGTATAGTCATAGGTCAGTGATTATTATCCAGATCAGGTCATTATTGTGGTACCAACTTTCCACTTCCTTGATCTTCATCTCCCAGGGTATACAGGCTGTTTTGAAATTTTCAAAGTCACGTTTAAACTTGATAATTTTCTGAAGGAAAAAAGTTTAAAACAATTATTTAAAAAATACCATCCACATAATTATTCAATAAAGTGT
>NW_018134232.1:0-668 GCF_001952655.1 Monopterus albus
TGCTTTCGCAGTCACCACATTTCTTTGTTGGTTTTTTCCTTTCACTTGTCGCTCGTCTGTATGTAGCTGACACCTCACTCAGACTGGCTTTCAATAATGGATTTACTTTAAATCCTGTACTGCTGAGGAAGGAGAAGAGAGTCGATGCTCCACTGCCTAGAGAATATTCCTTTACCTCCATACATAACAGACAAGGAAGAGAAGGTGAATGATTTTCTTGTTCTCTTTATCCTCATCTCTTTATTCACTGTGTCTGACTCCTCATCTCTATTAGTGTCGCAAATCTGGCGCTTCTCTCTACAAACATTACAAAGTCTACAGGCGTCCCCAGTGTGGCCAGTGCTCTCATGCCACAGTCTGTCATCTTGGAGACAACGGCAGGAAGACTTACTTCTGCGAGCGCTGTCAGAAGGCCGATCCCAGTGAGGTTAACATCAGGTAGAAATGGTCACAGACCTTTGGCACTGTGAAAAGATTCTTGTAAGGATGGTTTCATTGAAGGTTGGATACCAGTAATGTTTAAGATAAGAATATAAGAACATTTTTTCTGATTTTTCAGTTGACATTAAAGTTAGGATTTTAGGGACCATAACTCTGTATATGTTCAGTTTCTTTTCTTTACAGAAATATTCAAATGACAGGATAAAACCTAAAATCTGCTGTACCAT
>NW_018134233.1:0-668 GCF_001952655.1 Monopterus albus
AAAAAATCACATATATTTGAATAATTAGCTACTTTTTGCTTTAATGTGCTTGCATAGTAAATTATATATTTGACCGTCATCAGTAAAATACATGTTATGTTCATTAGAGAAATGATTGAAATGAATGGTTAGTGTGTGCACAAGTGTACACAGCACAAGAAGAACTGAAGATGTTGCTCTTGGTGTTTCTGTACAGAGTGACTCTCAACATTGCACCCAAACTGATTGAGCGAGGTAGGTTTTGCTATGGGGAAAGGTTGGCCAACATAATTAAGAGGAAGTAATTCCAACATCTCAATGTGATAACAATTTCCTCCTCAGGTGTGGTTCTTGATGGCGTGATCCTGGAGGGTGCTTTTAATAGTGCACGACAGAATATTACAGCATATTTCTTTACCTGGGTAAACTCCTCTAACTTAACACTTGTGCTGTTTGATTGGTCCATTTCACATGGCTGCTACTACATCACCTCGCATCTTTCTGTTTAAAGTACTACTGGAAATTTCCAGGCACTGGATACATTTTCCCAGAACCATGGAGAGACAAAAAGGTTGTCTATCCTACTGAAGAAAAGTAAGTTTTCATTAATATGCTGGCTACAAACAGCAATCAGATATTTAGCTGATGGAGAAATTCACACATTGATCATAATAATATTGTGACATCAT
>NW_018134234.1:0-668 GCF_001952655.1 Monopterus albus
GCCATTGGTCCTGCTATTTGCAGGCAGTTTTTGCCCTCCCTGACCAGAAGGTGTCAGCTCTGTGTTGGTAGTGGCCTGCAGCTACACACAATACACATGCTCACACACTCAGATACGCACAGTCAGGTGCTACGGCCCACTGATGTCCAGCTGCTCCTGTCAACACTCGGCTACAGCATGTAATTCACCCTCACACACAACAGCAGCTGAGACCTTAGAGGATCCCCACCCAACCCCCCAGAGCACACACGGACATCTAAAGGGATGGGAGGAAGAAGGGGTGGAAAAGAGAGAAAGTGATGGAAAATAAAAAAGTGGATGGAGTGAAAGTCAGAGCGCTGGATATGTAGAGGGAGAGTCGTGGGTGACAGACGCACAGAGAGCCAGACAGACGGGGGAGGTGGAGGGGGGTTGTCGCTGTGTTTAAGTGGCCTAATCATGGGACCTCCCCTTCAATGGGAGAGCTGGTGTGTGTATGTGTGTGTTGGGGTGGGAGGGGGGGTTACACATGGACAGACTGAGTCCAAGTTCCCCTGCAATTATCAACTTACCCGTCCTCCTCCTCGTCTCCCCCTCCATCCCCTGAGAGACCCAAGCTGCTGTACCCATCAACAACTCATTCAGGCCTTAACAAAGCAGCACCCTGAGCGCACACACACACACACACA
>NW_018134235.1:0-668 GCF_001952655.1 Monopterus albus
TGATAAGTTGAGATTTACATGCTACAAGGTAAGAAATGCAGATGTGTATTGGCCCTGGTAGTTCGCATTCCTGGCGTTCAATGTCTTAAGGATTTCAAAAACAAGCTGTCAAGAAGGTCACAAAGTCAGATGAGCGTTTGACTAGCATAGAAATGACAGAACAACTGAATCTTGGGCAAAGTCTAAGTTGTACATGATATTGCAGGCTGCTTGAAAGACTGCAGACAGCTGCTGGTGTCCTAAATTGTTCTTCAATTTATTGAAATGTTTATTTTTGAGGTCTGACACTAAAAGGAGCATCACCCAGTTAGCATAACATGAATAAGGGCATGTTTAATTTACAGTCTACATGCAATTTAAAAACTACAAGTTGTCATTGAAATGGAATCAAAGACGTTTTTTTGTAATCATTTTGATTATAGCAGGGCTCTGGTGCTACTTGTACTGATAACAAATGCAATTGTACAAAAAGAGCAGCAGGTGTCACTTTTTCTCCACAGTATGACATCCCCACTTTTTGGGAAGTCGGAAAATGTCCAGTCTGTTCTAACTCAGTAAGTGTAACATAGTCTGTAAAAATGCTTCTGCTAAACATTTGCTTAAACAGCTTGTTACATATCCGGAGGAAACAGTCATATTTTTTAATATCTTGGTGCCGCTGGTTGACT
>NW_018134236.1:0-668 GCF_001952655.1 Monopterus albus
GCGGTGCGGTGCGGCGGGGTGCGTTGCGGGTACCCGGTGTCCTCATCCTACTCCACGCTGCCTGTCTTGTCCCACATATCAGTGAACTGTTTTCACACTGCTGAAAGGAAGAGGAGATATCTTCAGGCATTGAATAAGAAGGAGAGGGCGGAAAGGAGAAGGAGAGAGAAAGACAGCATAAAGAGAAAAGAAGAGGAAAGAGGTCTCCGTAGTCCCTTTCCTTCCCCAAGCTGAATCTCCACCGTGAAGATGCTGAGAATAGCCGGCGTGTTGGCTGTAATGGCTCTGGGGATGAGCGCTGCTCACACCAAAGGTATGCTAGGTGAAGGGCAACTTGCTCTGTATTGTGCGCATCTGCGAGTGCGCTACAGCTTTATTGTAGGTGGACATGGCCAGAGAGCCTGTGTGGATACAGAGAATTGGCCACCTGCTACAAATAACTGATTACTAAGGCTGTGTCTGTGAGTTTGGTGTTTTTTCCCTCAAGAACGTAACGATCATTTTCCTGCAGGGTTCGTCTTTGAACTTGTGGAGACTGGGCCTACTAATTGTAACTGTATAACTCCCTGTAAGCCCCTAATGTGGACTGAGGGTCTGTCTTTTTGTCTCATCTTTTATTGCACCTCTACAGTAGTTCTATACAGAAATGGTGTGTGTGTGTGTGTGTG
>NW_018134237.1:0-667 GCF_001952655.1 Monopterus albus
GGTTTTTGTTGCTCAAGTCATTTTGTCAGCAATTAATAACATGATGTATTTACCTCAAAAACTCAGACTCAGTATGCTAAAGGATGAAAAGAAAATAAGGTGGTCATTTTAACATGCTTGTGTGTACAAAAGGGATTGTCCTAAGTCATGTGATCAGAGGGGAAAAATGTATGCACTCGCTATAAGAGCAGATTGATGAAAGCTAGACCAGACACTTTACAAGGATCTGATGTTGAGCAGAGAGTTATAGCTTTAACAAGTGGTGTTTTCCATCTATTATTAATCAGTTTTGAGCATCTTGTGCACCATTACTTTGCCAGAACTGTGACAAAGTAGTTGTTTAAGACCTCATTAAGCTAAGCCTAATGTAGCTGGATACTTGGAAGGAGAATGCATCAGACATAAACAAGCCATTCATTTCTCTTCTGTGTAAACACAGAACATGGGCCCATACTATGCTGTATTAAGCTTCACTAACTATTCAGACCAGCAGGGCTGTGTACTGTGTTTTCCTTGATAACCCTTTCTTTGACAGACATTTAAGATTATGTTAATTGATGATCAAGGTTTAACTAATTCAAGAGAATGTGTTCAGTCAAGTTCACAGAAAAAATGTACAATTTCTGTGCACAAATTGTTGACTCCATCCATCCATTTTCCTCCGCTT